>NW_025786928.1:0-16211 GCF_021130785.1 Homalodisca vitripennis
GAAATTGTGTACAAATCAAAGTTATGAAAAAAAACCTTTAATGACGTTCAAAAAAGAAATTTGCTTCTGTACACGACAGAATTGTATTGACAGGTTTGACACGTTATGTACTGTAATTCCTACAGATAGGGATTTGTAATCCAAGAAGCCAACCGACATCATTTGTTCTATACGGTCACTAAGTCACTATTAGTTACTTAACTATGGGCATAGATGAGAAAAAACAAACGGATTGGGTTCACGAAAACTGTAATTACGGAAAAGGAAGGGGAAGTTTTGTTCCAGTATTGGAGAATTTGACTCTTGTACTGTACTCTTGGTCTTTTAGTCAGTTTACAGACCGAGAGATTCAATGTGATTCTCAGCCCGACGATGCGCAGTAGCCTACTGGTCATGTGTTGTGGAGGGAGAAGAGGAGCTCAGTCTGTGAGCCAGCTCCCTTCCACCACCACTGTTTTCAGGGTTTTATATCTTTAATTCAATACAGTTTTATTTTACACTAAGTTGTTTATTTATTTATAAGTTTAAATATAACACTGTTAATACCCAATTGATACTCTTTGTTTAAGGTTTATTTTTGACAATAGAAGGATTGTGAAAGAATCAACATTTTTCCGGACATTTGCCATCGTTCAGTGACACAAAAAAATCAGTAATACTACGTTTGAGATCTGCAATCTAATCTCTTCTTCAGGTAAATAAGTAACTTAACACATAACTACAGCCGAGGTTAAAACAGTTATGTGGTAGTTATTTACCTAAAGAAGAGATCAAATTGGATTGGATTGGTTGGGAGTGCCGATGGCCGAGTGGTCTAGGATATTGGTCTTTGAGTCTGAGTTAGAGATAAAGCAGGTTCAAATCCTGTCTGTGACCGTTGCACTTTTTATCACTGCCATCCCGGGAAAACTGTTTGATAAGATCCTCGCACAGGCCAGTGGCCTAAGAGGACGTGCAAAATAAGGCATAAAAGGGTATTGGCTTCTCCTTTCTTATAAAACAATATTGCAGATCTTGTACGTAGTGTTACTGATTTTTTTTTGTTTCACTGAATGATGAAAAATGTCCGGAAAACTTCTGCTTCCTTCACAAATAATATTCTTAAAATCCGCCAAATTTATAAAATCTTATGTGAGTCTCATTATTAAATTGTAAAGTCTTTCTTTACGTGATGACGTGAAAATTAATTGATATAATTTAACCACTTTTCATTACTCAATCGATCTGAAATCTGAAAATATTTAGAGACAAATTTAGAATGATTTAAATTAGACTTCTAATTTTAAGAAATCTCCACAAAAAATGAATCGATGAGTAAACTGAATTTTAATGATATGTTCAAACTTAACTCTGTACCGATACAGTGGGTCTGTTATTATACGGGGCGTTTCAAAAAGGACTTTACAGCTTAGAAAATTCATATAAAATTTATTAAACAAGGTACAGAGCTGGCTTTGGTGTTGTTTTAAAGGAAAACAGTTCAAGTTTTGACTCGCGTAGTCCGCTAGTGCCTAATCGCGCCGCACAAGCGACAGTTACGTTAAACATGGCTGCCTTCACTGGACCGGAGCGTGCTAGTTGTGTGTTTTGGTTTGAAGAATCGAAGTCTGCGACAACAGTTCAGCGTAATTTTCGTACCAAGTACACTAAAGATCCTCCTAGTAGGCCTACAATTTATGAGTGGCATAGTTGTTTTGTTTGTAGAAACAGGGTGCTCAGTGAAACATAAAAAATCCTCAGGTCGTCCAAGCACATCTGACGAAGTCGTTTAGCAAGTGAGACAATGTTTTGTAAATATCCCTACGAAATAGACCCGGCGTGCATCTCGTGAGCTGCAAGTACCACATACTACGGTTTGGCGTGTGTTAAGAAAACGTTTGCACTTGAAACCATACCCCTATACCGATATTCGCTTTTACAAGCAATTAAAGACACTGATAAGATTGCCCGTAGGAACTTCTGTGTGGATATGTTAAATCGAGTGGATGATGATTAACATTTCTTGGATAACATAATCTTTTCTAACGAGTTCACTTTTCACTTAAGTGTCAAGGTAAGCACACATAACTGTAGGATTTGGGGCAGCGAAAAATCCACATGAAACATTACAACTTGTTCGTGATAGCCCTAAAGTATAGAATAGAATATATTTATTGTCTTTAAGCCTTGTGAGCAATGGACATTGTCAATAATAAACATATGGCATTATAATGAGATAAGAAAAAAAAACAAACAGAGATTGTCCTACTGAGCTACCAACAACATTAACATGATCCATTATAAAGTCAGAACATATTATTTAACATTCAGATACGAAGCATACAAGAGCCACAATAAAATTTATAGTAAATAACAAATAACAAGGATGTTTAAAACATAACAATACAAACAGCAGATGTTGAGTGATTAGGTAGTAAAAAATAACAAATAAATAGTTAACAATAATTATAAAACTATATAAAATAAATAACAAGAGAAAATTTAGATTAAAAAACATTATTAATTAGGCCTATTTAAAACTTACAGTCTACATTATTACAGTTCAGGTACTCATTGATTGAATAGAAAGGATTTATTACCCGCCAGTTGAAAACAACACGTTTAAACTGTTTCAGCTCTACTGTATTTGCATTGCGGTCAAGTTTATTAAACAAAGTAATGGACATATATTCAAAATTCTTTTGGGTTTTACTTAACCTACAGTAATTTGTATCTATTAAATTCCTGTTCCTTGTATTGTAAGAGTGCACATGACTTCTGAGAACATAATCATTTAACTTCGTCTTTACATAAACTAAACTTGTATATATATACAGATTTTTACAGTAAGAATCGATTCTTGAATAAATATAGGTCTACAGTTAGTATTTCTTTCTGAGTTTGTTAAAATTCTTATTGCTTTCTTTTGTATTATAAGAACTCTATCAATACCAATTCCATTTCCCCAAAAGAGTAAGCCATTGAAAAAAGTATGCTATTGAAAAAAGCAAAATAGGAATTTTTTAAGTATTCTTTAGGTAAAAATTCTTTAGTTGTCTCAGAAAAAATACCACTCTAGATAATCTAGCACAAACTTGATTAATGTGATCTGACAAAGTAAGTTTACAGTCTAAAACAATTCCCAACAGTTTTACATTTGGCAAATAATTGTACTGGTTAGGTTGTAAAGTAAATAAAATTTGCTGTGTTTTACTTTCATTTAGAGCCAGTTCGTTAGACTGAAACCAAGTTTTAGCCTCAACACATGCCTCATCTACAAAACTACACAAGTTATTAATGTTACTATCGGAGCTAAACAATGTAGAGTCATCAGCATAAAGGATAACATTGGCCTTAACATTACAGGGAAGATCATTAATGCTTATTAAAAATAACAAAGGCCCAAGAACCGATCCCTGTGGCACGCCAAACTCAACTGAGCGATAAGCAGAAAGACTACCACCAACACAAACTCTCTGCCTTCGCTCAGTCAGGTAAGATTTTAAAAGAGCTTATTCAGAATTTTGTATGCCATAATATGATAATTTAGAGAGCAGGATTTCTCTCGGGACACAGTCAAAAGCTCTGGTGAGTTTGAAAAGGGTTGCCATAGTGGCAGATTTGGCCTCAAAGCCATCAATAATCGACCCCACCAAAGTTCCAACCGCATCCAGAGTACTTCTTCCTGCTCGAAAACCGAATTGGGAATTTTGAAAAAGATTGAAAGTTTCAAAATACTTACTTAGTTGTTCATTCATGATGGATTCCAGAATTTTTGAAAAAATGGGTACCACAGAGATCGGTCTATAGGAACCTGGTAAATCTTTGGAACCCTTCTTATAGATAGGCACAGTTTTTGAAATTTTTAAAGGTTTTGGGAAAACTCCTATTAAAAAGCACTGATTTATACACCAAGTGAGTGGCAATATGAAAGAGAAACAAATTTTCTTTAAAAGAACACTTGATAATCCATATATATCTTTACTATGAGAAGATTTCATCTTATTCACTATTTTAGAGATCTCCTCACAGGACACTGGGTTCCACTTAAAGCTGTTGGTAGTACGGGGAGCACGAATGAATTACTAGAAGTGATGTTCTGTCTTACTTCTTTCACGGTGTCAACAAATAAATCAGAGAATGCCTCAGGTGAAATGTCGGGGGTAGATGAAGTAGTAGGGCTTCTGACAGCAGCAATAATGGACCATGCAGCCTTGCAGGGATTTGACGCAGAGTTGATTAAAGTCTCATTGGCTTTAAGCTTCGCCTTCTTCAGTTCACTTTTATACATGTTTCTTACACTGATGTAGGCTCTTCGTGAAAGATCAGTTTTGGTATGACAATAAATTGTATAAACAACCATAACATCCTTCTTTATATCTCTTAAGTGATCGGTATACCATTTGAGTTTAACATTTTTTAGCTTAGAATTATTAACAGTTCTGGTTTTAAAGGGGCAGCACAGATCAAAAATAGTTAAAAATATTTCCATAAAAATGTCAAATAATATAGTGTTATTATCACTATTTGCAAATATGGCTGGCCAATTAGTAAATGTTAAATAAGAGATTAAACTTTCAATGTTACTAGGAGCTAGGCATCTCACCTCAATCTGCTTTTCGCGAGAATTCTTCGTGAATTGCAATTCAAGGACAAGGGATATTTCAATCATGTTATGATCAGACAAACATTCACTTAAAACCTTAGCCTGAAAACAATTGTCACCCAAATTGGTCACAACATTTTCGAGGCAGGCATTGCCTCTTGTCGGGAGATTTACAGTCAATTTACAATCCACTGATCTTAAAATGTCTTTTAAATTGTTAACACTAGATAAGTTAGCCTTCAAAAAGTCAATGTTGAAATCCCCGCACAAAATAATAGAACATTTAAACTCAATTAGTTGATCAAGCAAACGTTCAAAGAGACCCATAAAGATGTCCATATTCCCTCCAGGAGGCCTATATAGTGCTAATAAAATGATTTTATACTCAGTCAACATGACTCCCGCCACTTCAATGTTCATCTCGCTGCAAAATTCATCAACATCAATAACGATGAACCTGATACCCTGCCTTAGTAGGATACCAGAGCCCCCACGTTGATGAATAGATCGGCAGTACATACTAGCTGATAGAAAGCCCTGGATATTAACCACATCAGAAGTCAGTCCAGAGCACCAATGTTCGCTGACACAGAGTCCAAGATAACAAGATTCAGATAACAAAACTGTAATGTATGCGGGTCGACACTGTACTCTCTATGGGTCGGGAAGAATAATTAAACTACACATTTAGAGTAACATTGCTCTAGGACCGCTCGTAAAGGAACGGACGGGACGCGGAGGTTACATGACGGTGTCTGGTGGTGGACTCCGGGTGGACTGCTGGCTGGCCAGCTTGGACCGTTGGTTGTAGGGTAGTGGCGTGATGTGACGTCACAGGAGAGCAGCCTATGAGCATTCTTTATTCTTTTAGACCACATCGTATGTTACATCGCCTGACAATACATACTGCCAACATCACTGGTGCAGACATTAAATATCACTATGGATACCTACCAACTTAGTACTTCTCACACTAAATACACTACAATCCTCCCCCTTAAATACATAAGTCCCCTACAATTTTAGAAATTTATCAATTACAATTTGTTTTACAATTCTCCAATTTTAAATCAATTACAATGAATAAGAAAATTGACATTATACTCTTTTATTTTTGTAAGTATAGATTATAGAGAACAAAATACAAACTCAATATAATCATTTAACACAAATCACAAACACTTCCATCAAAACCAATAAATCAGAATATAGCAATTAATAACACATTGAATGAACACAATTAACAAATCGATAATAATAATGCTTAAACAATATTAATTATATACAAGTCACAATTGGGTTTGTATTTACAAGTCCATTTTGACTAAAGGTTTACGAACCCTTTAGTGGGTATCGTCTAACAGGTGTCATTAGTTTGGGTGAAACGCTGGAACTGTTATTGTTTACATTTGTACGTGGGCTGGGGCTTTGCCCTGAGCGTTTCTGTTATTGTTATGGTTTTGCGGAGAGGGGGGCAAGTCGTTGCTAAAAGTACTGGCGACCTTGCGCTCGCTCTGTCCCGCGACTGTATATCGATCGTTTCCTGCGTGTGCTCTGTTGCCACGCTTGCGTCTGGGAGTCTAGGCATTGTTGTCAACTCAGACATTTCCGGACTACACTGTAAACCTACCAACTGGTCGATATGTCGTTTCCACCTCATGCCCGTATTCAGTTCAACTAAATACGTGACCTGGTCCTAATCGTGAAACTACCACACCTGGTATCCACTTATTTCTACCTCTGTAATCTCTGGCTATGATTGGTTGTCCAATAGCTAACTGTCTAGTTTTACTACCCCTATAGTACAATCGTTGTTTTTCTTGATTATCTGACATTATTGCTTTAACATTTGGGCGAATTAAATCTAACCTAGACTTTAGCGATCTGCCCAACATTAATTGAGCTGGCGATAGATTGGTAGTAGAATGCACTGTATTTCTATACGTGAACAGGAAGTTACTCAAAGCTAATTCTAAATCCTTGGAATTATGAAGAGCTGTTTTTCAATTTATTTTTAATAGTTCTGACTGACCGTTCTGCCAAACCATTGGTTTCTGGGTGGTATGGTGGTGAAAACGTGTGTTTGATACCATTTGACATCAAAATTCTTTAAACTCTTGACTGGTAAAAGGTGGTCCGTTGTCGGACACTATGTGGTCTACAATACCATACCTACTAAATAATTCCCTTAATTTCACAATCGTGTGAACAGCTGCCGTTGAAGCAACGGGCAACACCTCTGGCCACTTAGAGTACGCATCTTTTACCACCAAAAATAACTTGGACTGAAAAGGTCCAAAAAAATCAATATGAATTCGAGACCAAACTCGTTCCGGAACATTCCAATGATGCAGGAAAGCCTTGGGCGGTTTTGCTCGTTCCTCCAAACAGGCTGCACAGCTGTTAGCTAGTTGTTCTATGTCCCGGTCGATATTAGGCCACCATACATATGCACGGGCTAATGCCTTCATGCGAACAATACCTATGTGTGAAGTATGCAATTCGTTCAGAATGTTTATTCTGAACCTTTTAGGTATTACCACCCTGTACCCCCACATTAGGATTCCTTGCTCCAAGGTTAATTCCGACTGTCTAATTTCAAATGGCTTTAGATCTGGTTCAGTTACAATAGGCCAACCTAATTCTACATAGGATATTACCTTTTTGATTTCACTATCTACCATTGATTCTCTTTTTATGTCTACATAGCTTAATGGTATGTCATTTTCAGCTAAACACTGCAAATAGGTACCTATGACATTAATATTAAGGTCATCATCCGAAATTTCATCTTTAATCTCACTATTTACAGGTAATCTAGATAAACCATCGGCATTGCCATGGTTTTGGGACTTAACATACACAATCTCATATTGGAAACCACTTAAAAACAAAGCGTATCGTTGTAACCTACTGGCTGCGAAAGCAGGTAACCCTTCTTTTGGTCCAAAAATAGCCACTAAAGGCTTATGATCAGTCTTTAACAAAAACTGTGTACCATATAAATATTGACTAAATTTTCTTAACACCAAATACAATGCTTAATGCTTCCTTATCTATTTGTGAATAGTTTTTCTCAGCGCTATTTAACACTCTACTTGCGAATGATATAGGTCTTTCTGTACCGTCGTATTGAATCTGACTCAAAACTGATGCAATGCCATATGGACTAGCATCACTGGCTACCACTAGTGGTAATGCAGGATCATAATGCGCTAAAAACTTCAGCAGAGATTAACTTTTGCTTAATCTCTTGTAGTGCCTTCTTACATGCTAAATTAAATACAAAATCGGTATCCTTTCTTAACAACTGATACATTGGGGTTAAAATAGTGGATATCCTAGGAATGAAACGTGAATAGTAATTAACAAGACCAAGGAAGGCTTTAAGCTGTGTCACATTTTGAGGTTCAGGTGCCTTGACAATTGCTTCAACCTTACTAGGTGCGGTATGCAACCCTGTTTTACTGATAACAAAACCTAAATATTCTAAACTGTCACAGAAAAATTTACATTTGTTCTTGCTCACTGTGAACCCATTGTCTTCAAGTCTTTGACACACTAGTCTAAGTCTATGCATGTGTTTCCTCATTGTTTTTACCTGTTACTAGAATGTCATCTAAAAATACAGTTACCCCCGGGATACCTTGTAATGTTTGTTCTATTATTCTCTGGAATATTCCCGGTGCTGAACTGATACCAAAACATAGGCGATTGTAAGCATACAATCCTTTGTGTGTGCTAATTGTACAATACGTTTGACTATCTACATCTAGTTTAAGCTGCTGATAAGCTGAAGATAAATCTATTTTAGAGAATTTTTCTCCGTTTTGTAGGCTGGCAAATATTTCTTCAATTTTCGGTAACGGGTGTCGGTCTACCTCCAAGAAAGGATTTACAGTTATTTTATAATCCCCACAAATTCTTATTTTCCCATTAGCCTTAATAATTGGTACAATGGGAGTCCCCCATTCACTGGTATCTACTGGTGAAATAACGTTCTCTTGTTCTAGTCTAGTCAGCTCGGCTTCTACTTTTTCTTTAAGTGTAAAAGGTAACGTCCTAGGTTTAAAGTATTTTGGTACTACATTTTCTTTTAACTTTAATTTAACTGGTGCACCCTTGAAACATCCCAACTTATCCGTAAATACATTTGGAAACTCATTGTACAGTAATTCTACTTGTTTGTTGTTGTTGACAACAGACGGATTGACAGATGTTTGTTTGTTTACCTCTACAAGTGTGTTGTGGCTTCCACTGACAGGCGTGCATGCGTCTGCCGCGCTGCCGCCTGCAGTTGGCACAACCCCCACCATGCTCGTGCGATCAGCTGACTGTACATTGTTTACATTACTAGGCACTCTAACTGTTAAATCTAATGCTTGCATCCAATCACGCCCTAACAAGGGATTAACCCCATTAGCTACGATGTATAAAGCTAATTGTTTCTCTTTACCTTTATGTTGTACATTGACCATAACCTTACCTAAAGGCCTGATCTTTTCATGTGTATATGAACTTAATACTAAGCTAGTTGGATACATGTTTATATTTCCTAACTTAGTCTTACAATCTTTTTCTGACATAACTGAAACACAAGCTCCACTATCGACTTCAAATACAATTTCCTTACTTTCCACTAATAACTGTACCGTTATTGGCTCAATTTTATTAATCTTAGTTTCTATTTCTTTAACCGTAAATAGATTGGAAATGTCATACACATCGTCATTGTCTTTATGTTTCCAGTGATTATCTGAACCGGACTTTGCTGATTCTTTACTTTCCTCTACATAGTGCTGCCTACCTTTATAAACATATTGCTTTTTATTGCTGTAAAACTGTTTCCCTTTAGCTGAAAGCTCCTTAGACCTATTTGTAAAAACATTTGGTTTGTTCTCATTAGGTTTGTTAACATAATTTTTCGATCTACAAACTCTTTCAAGGTGTCCCTTCTTTTTACAATGATTACACGTGTACTCACGAAACCGACATTGCGATGCTGTGTGTGATCCTCGCTTGCCGCAACAATAGCAGGTGATGTCTCCCAGCGCCTTCCCGCCGTCCGATGACCGTCTCGCTGCGATGCTCGCCGCCTGTGTCCTTTTCGGTATCGACCCGCTGCTCTGCATCCGGTGAATACGTCCTCCCTGCAGTTGTCATCTGGGCCGCCCCCTTCTCAGCAAATTCCATTGCAGTAGCTAGTTGCACGGCTTTTTCATAAGTGAGGTTCTCCTCCCCGAGAAGTCTTTTCTGTATCTGTTGGTCTCGCAGACCCGCGACTAATCTGTCCCTTAAGTAGTCTGGCAATTTATCACCAAATTCACAATACTTAGATAACTGTTTTAAATGCACAATATAATCGCTAACCGTTTCATGATCCAATTGATTCCGCCTACTAAATTTAAATCTTTCCGTGATAAAAGAAGGCTTGGGATGCAGATGATTCGCTATAGTGTCCACAATTTCCTTGTACGACTTGTCAGACGGTTTGTCTGGTGTAATTAAGTCTTTCAGTAACGTATAGGACCTTACACCCATAAACTGTCAACAAAGTGCGTCTTTCTTTGAATTATCGATATCCTTACAATCAATAAAAAAAACTCAAATCTCTCTATATAAGACTGCCATCGATTCTTCCGCACTATCAAAAATAACCCATAGACCCGATAGTTGCCCATTTTTGTTTTACACCTGTGACAAACTCCGTAATAATTACTGTTTAAAAATGTCCCCGGTAAAAATAAATCGTCCTAACGGCATTAATTGCAAACGATTAAACAAGTCATGCTTGTGCGCTGCTTAACCAACGCAAGAATAGTTTATATCGATCGGCGTACCTACTCGCAACTTACAGACACAACTAATTTGTCCCGACCGTTGGAATGTTTCCGGAATGTCCTTTGCACATTCAGCGGTTATTTGCAGCGTGTTTCATTACGCTTGAGCCCTTGCATTGCGCAGCCCCCATCCCTCCCTCCACCCACCATTCCCAGTCTTCCCCCACCCTTTCCGCACTAAATCACCGGAGCAACTGTAAATTCACTGTTCTGCAGTTGTTTTCCCTCGTGTCGCCAACTGTTAACATGTTATGCGGGTCGAACACTGTACTCTCTATGGGTCGGGAAGAATGAATTAAACTACACATTTAGAGTAGAACATTGCTTCTAAGGACCCAGCTCGTAAAGGAACGGACGGGACGCGGAGGTTACATGACGGTGTCCTAGGTTGGTGTGACTCCGGGTGGACTGCTGGGCTGGCCAGCTTGGACCGTTGGTTGTTAGGGTAGTGGCGTGATGTGACGAGTCCACAGGAGAGCAGGCCTATGAGCAATTCTCTTTATTCTTTTTATGACCACATCGTAATGTTACAATCGGCCTGACAATAACATACTGCCAACATCACCTGGTGCAGAACATTATAAATATCACTATGGAATACCTACCAAACTATAGTACTTCTCACATCCTAAATACACTACAAAAACCTCCAGCATGTTCGACGTTTGTCCATTAAAGACTGAGCATTTAAATACAGTAATCTTAGCATTAAAAGTGTCAACAGACATGAAAGTTCAATGATTATTGGGAAACATCACTACGAAATGACTTTTGAAAAGTTAGGTGAAGCCAAACCTAGACCTCTCTGTTGGACTATAAACAATCCTTTTGATAAAACGTTTACGGAAAAAGACAAACTCCTTTAACCAAAAAATTCCTTCCTCCCAAAACTCTTGGATTTCGTAAGATGATATTGGGCAGTCTCCTCACTCACACCTATTCTGAAAGAACTTATAGTCCCATCAAAATTATCGGTTTTAGTGTTCACAACACAAGCAAACTCAACACAACAAGTGACACGTTTTTTGGTGTGTTAAGAAAGAGAAAGAGAAAGATGGTAACGGCCCCTTTTTATATCCAAGAGAGAACCATCAATGGGATAGTGTACCTTTGATATTTTGCAAAAATTTTTCATACCACCAGACAATGTGATCTCTTCGATGTGGATGACCGAGAAACGAAATATTTATTAATTTTATGCAAGAAATGGTGCCTGCCCCACCACAGCTATCTGACTGTCGGTCCGGGCATTTTCTAAATGAACCGCTGTCCCAGGATCGGATGGTTATTGGCCGTGATGCGCCAGTTGCAATGAGCCCCCCCGTTTCCCCAGACCTCTGTCACCCGCAACATTTTCTCTTCTTGGAGTTTCATAAAAAGATGTTGGTGTACGTACCTTCCTTTTGCCGGCCACTCTACCATGAACTTAGAGCAAGAATGTACTGAAATTTTAAGAACACTAATTTGGTGAATGTGTGGCTTTGAAAAGTAACTCGAAAATAAAACCTTTTCTTACTGTCATCTATTGGACAGCATATATTACAGAAGCTGAAATGGATAAAAACTAACATGACGAACTAACTTCGCTTAGTTGAACCACAATTTTTGAGAACAAACAAGCAACAGCGTTTTCCTTGGCCATTGGCAAATCACAAAGCAAAGCAATGCACCCTACGTAAGGATAAGATTTATATATTTCATTGAAAACTAGACACAAAGAGATCAAGAGAGTCCGTTTTAAAACCCAGAACAAATTACCAATAACTAATTAGTTAGTGCTAATAACGAAAAAATGTAGATAATTTCTTAAACTAACCAAGGAACATGTGGATTACGTGTATCGACACCAACGGATAGGAAAGAATTCTGCGGTTTGTAGTTGTATTCATAGCTTTTTCAAGCACGATTACCGATAGAATAAAAATATAGCATAGAAATAGTTGATTGGCTACAGAAATTTGTTGGAACAATCCAATAATATATCATGATATGTTTGCCCCTATAAATTGTTCTTTAATAAGAAAAATTTACGATTTTCCATTGTTTTTGACGTTTAGCTCTCAATTTTATCTTTGCTTGTAAATTGTATTGGAGTAATCCAAACTGGATATAGCACATAATCTTAACGAAACAAGAGAAAATATTATGTTACCTTCCACTATGGATACTACGGTTTGGACGAATGGAAATGTCATCTAGCAATAACTGATTCGCGAATAGCGCGTATGTTAGATTGACGTTATACATATGTAAAATAATTCACTGACGAAAACGGACGAAATAACCAGCTATTAAAGAATAAATTTTTTACAAGCATAGTACCAATTAAGTAACTATTAAAAACATACTACTTTTAATTTAACTTGCAATTGAATTATAAACATTACAACATATTCTTAAGTATTGATTATTAACATAATGGTAATTATACAAAATATTCAAAAATGTGTAAAGGTAAATATACACAACTCCAGTCTAAGATATATAGTAGCCTAAATGATTCCTTAATGTCCATGAAACAAATCCATATTTTATTTGAAACAAATGCGAATTCTAACTATTTATTATGGGTACCAAGTAAAATTGACCAAACTCAAGGATTCATTCAGATCTGTCACGACTTAATAATGTGAAAAGTAAGTTAAATATCAAAAATTAAACAAAATAAAAAACACTGAACTCCAAGAAGTATTAAATTAATAACAGTAGATAAAGTGTACCAAAACTAATTACTAAAAGATCAAAGTTGTTTTCCAGTTCTCACTGGGTCGAAAAGTTGGTCAACTTAATTAAAATTATTAAATATTTCGGTCACGTTTGATCAGAGCCAATAAAACTAATTTACATCCAGGTAGGTAAATACCTTGTCAACGTTTCTAAATAAAAATTGTAAAGGTACGAAATTGAATGAAATTATTGTTTAAAACCAAGGAAAGCGAGTAACAAAAAAAGTGAGGGTCTGCTCAAGCGCTAGTAATTGTTACTAGCTTCTAAAAAGAGACTATAATTTTTATACTTCCTAATTCAAGTAACTTTAAAGAAAAGGAAAAAATTCACCATTAAAAGGAGAGGTGTTCAAATTATAATGCTCAAATATAGTGTTAAGGCTACCAAAGGACCAAAATGTAAGTATTTTGGGTTTTTAATACAAAACTTTTAAGATGACAAGCGTCTTTTACACACCTCCCTTATCACGTTCTTCATCAAGCCATATAAGACAATTGCTTTCCTCCCCTCATGCACCCTGTTTTACAAGCTATAACATATACATGAAATATTTTCTGTTTCAGTGTAAATACACAGTTGCCCTAAGTAACAAAATTATGTCAAAAGATTTAAATTCTGGTGAGCGTTTATCTCACTAATAGCAATTTTTAATGGGAAAATAAATATTAGTAGTGGGTATTAAACAAACAATTTACAACATGCCTCATTGACAAGGACAGGGTGGAAATTGTATGAAGGAAAGGTCGGTCTCTCTAGTACAGTAGACCTTTATCCCTAATTATTAAATTTACTTTCCAAATTTGTTGGCAAATTGAGTTCACTCCACTTGTTTAGGTGTCTGCGACGAAAAGGGCCTTACAGGAGTTCAGAACTTCTATCTTATGCCACTGGCAAACAAATCCAAAAAGACATTAATGTTAAGAAAATAAAACGATGTCCCATACATTTTAGAACATAGTCCCCAGGAGATATAATTATTTCCCTAAAGGCAAACTTAAAATAATGGGGAGTTTCCATCATTCTCATTTAATTTTATCCTATAAAATTAGAGTATTGATATATTGGTACATTCAGATTTACATATATTTGTTTTAAATATAGAAATGATAAACTTTTAAAATTTAATCTAAAAAAGGTAAGTAAGACCAATGTCGTTTACCTTGTTTTACCAACAGTGACTAATATATTTGACTATAAGCCTCCTTTGTCAGGGGGGGGAGGGGGGGGGGGGGGGGGGGGGGGGGGGGGGGGGGGGGGGGGGGGGGGGGGGGGGGGGGGCGCCTGTAAAAGATGAACAATTAACAAAGACTGTTGAAACCTTTAAAGTTTTTTAATTGGCAGAAGTATCTTAAATTTAAAACATTTTTAGAGCTTTGCCTTTGCCAAGATAAAGTAGCATTATACAGTTACATTAAAGTGGAAAATCACTGTAATTTTCAAGTATTTCCCCTTCCCCAGTATTAAAAATCAAATGCTGAGAATCATTCAGTATCACTAGAAAGGGAAAAATATGAACGTAAAGAAACTGAAATTCAAGTATAGTATGTACTAGAAATAAAAAATAAATCTACAACCAAATTTGTTGACTCTTGAAAATTTATTTACTTACAAACATTGCTAAAGTCGTGAAAATTTAGACCCACGAGAATTTCAAGGGAAAAGAGGAAAATGTCTTAACTCAACATGCTCCGGAATTATAGGCATCCCAAAAATGAAAGAGAGATAGAAGGTTTATCTGTTGTCATTATTTACAAATTGTACAGCCAACACTTTATATGTTTATAACTCCGTATTTTGCTTATCTTAAAAATATGGTAATAAAGATACAATATAATATGTTGATAGTAAAGGGTGATTACAAAAATGCACATAGTCATATTTAAATTTTAAAGTCCCTGGGAGAAGGATTTACTTATCCTCTAGGTTCTTGAGCAGGGTCTTTAGGTTCTTCAGAAGACCTTTACAAATAATTGTATATTTCGATTAATATAAAAAATACTATATCAAATACAAAAATATGAATCGTTGGAAGTTACCAACGTTCGACTTACGGTAAAATGATAGTTATACCATTTTTGACCTACATGGTGGGTAGTATGTTATTGCTGAGCGCGTGGAATCTAGGGTAAGAACCTTTATAGGTTTAACAGTTTGTCCAATTAGAACTATTTACCGTTTCAACATGTCATTCTCCCTGCAATTAAATGTACCCATGAGGAACTCTCAACACTAGAAAGTTCAATTAGGAAAAGAAACTTAAGAGTGTGAATCCAGATGAGATAACAATTGTGTCACAGAAAAGATTGGTACGAAATGTTAAACATGGTGACTACAAGTCATTTTCAAAGAAGAAAAATAACACACAAAAGTATAAAAGGAAATGGTTGTAACTAGGGTAATCGGCATGGCTGCTTACTTAATGACGTTCTTTACCAAACTATAGTATAATATATAATATATATACTAAATACAGGGTGTATATTATGTCTGGAAACACCCAAATATATCCTTTAAATAATTAAAATATAAATATTGAAACCCTCTTTAACAAGCAATCGTGAATAGAGATTGGGCAATCTAACTTATTTGCGGAACAATGTTTTGTTATGTCACACCAACGGTGGGACGTCCTTGCCGAGGGTATCGTGAATATTCTTAATGGAAGCCCTATACCTTGTGATACATAATTTTAAAGGTAATAGCTTACTGAATTTGAAATCGCCACAAAACCCGCAAATCTCAAAGAAATTATTCTATCAGAAAATAATAAGCATTTTTAGTATTTGAAAATTTACTGAATGTTCAACAATGTAATTTTAAAACATGGTTCTTGCCACAAAATGTTTGTTAGATCAACTAATTTTTTAAGCATTTTTTAAAATGTTCAATTTAAAAATAAAAATAAACAATTTATTTTTAAAGAGCTGGTTTTCATTGAGTACAAATTTATTACCAGTTTTTATTACAATGAATAAAACTTATGAGTCCACTTTCTCTGATTACTTATGAATCTGATACTTGGTGTTTTCCATCAGCAGGTTTAAGGTATTTAAATACTA
>NW_025786929.1:0-15672 GCF_021130785.1 Homalodisca vitripennis
TTGTCATTTTTTATCACTTATCATTTACAATTTACAATTACGTAACCTCTTGCGGGTGAAACTTATCAGTAGGTCACAAGTAAACAGACCTCAACTAGATCTAGCTTGATTGAAAATCCTGAGTTGGATTTCAACTTGCACCACTTTGTCAAGATAAATTATAAAAATTTATTCCACAAGATATTTTTTCATTATTCTGCTTTGGAAATTCTTTGATGGAAGAGAGAGTAGTTCTTTAATTCAAAAAGACATTTTTTCAGTTCATCCCACCATTAAATTTTTATTTTTAAAAGCGCTTTCAGCCGCTTAATGGCAATCATCAGTTAGATTTAATTGGAAAACAATTAAAATCAGTAAAATAAATTTAAAGTGGATTGAAATGAAAAATGTCTTTTTGAATTTAAAAGATATTTTTTTTAACAATATGCTAACAATATTACTTGGGTGAGGGTTATGAGCTCATCCTTAATTAATTTAAAATGGTTGTATTATAACTATTTACAGATTTCTTCACATGTTATAATGCATTACTATGTTCCAAGATTCTTTCCTAATATTTTTTGAGCGATCCTAGATTTTGTAGAATTTTTTAAACTTCATTTTAAATTATAGACTTGGCATGCTAAGTTTTAAAAAACCTGTTGCATTGCTTTAATTTAACTTTGAGCTTGGGGGTTCCTCCTTGTATTCAAATACAACTCCTTAAGATTATCCTTGAGGGCTGGTATAAAATTCTTTCATTAAACTCCATTAAATATGATGAAAACGTTTCTTAAAATAGACAGTCATTTTGGGGAAGCTAATAATGTTGAGTATATGCAAAGAAATTTCAATTAAAAAATCATGAAACGTTGTTATTTAAGGTCAGGATCTATGATTCATTTAGGCCTAGGCCGAGTAACTCAAATTCCTTAGATAACTGTAAACTATTTAAAACTAAAAACTAAATTGGACAGATTTGAATTTTTCCTCTTTCTTTTTCAAATTTTCTCTTTATTTTACTTAGTGGCTATCTATGAAACAAACCAGAAAAAGATAAGAGAATTATGGTTCTGATAAGAAAGACTAGGTGGTGTTATCAGTGTTAGTATGTACTACTTTGTAAAATCTGTTAATGAAATAACCCATTTTGAGTATTCGATATTTTTCGATAATATCATTGTAGGTTTTTTTAACGATACATGGGGAAGGATTGTTCGACTCAAGGATATTGTCCCGTTGAAATTTGTGTGTGTCAAAAATCCACCACACAAAAACTATGATTTAATTCACAGTTTAATGATTTTATATCATACTTAAAAAAAGATCTTCCAAGAAGTTTAATTAACACTTCAAAAAAGTTGTCTCTATTAGGTGGGTATGTATATGATTAATAAGAGCACAACACTTTGCATATATACATTTTCAGCTTGATTAATTGATTGTGAGCCTATTTATTGGTAGCAAAACCATAAGTTTTATTAAGGATCGTTGTTTGCACCAATATCACCACAAATTTTATTCTCTCATATAATTTTTCCTGCTAATTTTTAACAGTAATTAAATAATACTTAAAGCATTAGTTTTCTCCATTATGTAACCAAGTTTCCAACTAAACAAATAAAATCTGTCTTTGCTCATTATATAAATACAATTCGAGTATGACTGACCCAAGTTTCATCACCTGGTCACAATTTTGTATAAAAAATGCCTCACCATCATTCCCCCCCCAAAAACTGTACACGTTCGTGGAGAAAAGTCATAACAACACTTCTGTGTCTCTCCGTATTGTGCATGTCAGTAAGCATTTTTGAGGGAATCCCATCGGGAACACAGCTTTGCGATAGACCCCCTAAAAGCGGGTTCTGTAAACAATTTTTCAATACAAAAAGAGTGTGTGTGTGAAATATTGTTGCGAAATCGTCAGATTGGGTTGTCCTTTCTCAGCCATTTCCTTCACTCATCTATGGTCTTCCCCGTAAAACATCCTATGAAGTTGAACCGAAAAATTTTCTTAGCCCGTTTCACATCCTTCGGCGTATCAAAAATCTTATAACAGAACGAATCTCAACAATCAGCGGGATCATCTAATTGTCTTTTAACAATTCAATGTTCAGAGAAAAAACTGAAAAACCAACATAGAATAACCTAAAATGGTGTGAGTCGATAGTCAGTGAACAAGGACGACTAGTGCGCACGGCTGTAGTAACACCAATAGTCAGCGCTACCGGCGGTAGTAGAATGAACGCGGTGCGTACTTTCTGAACACACCTCGTAAAAAGTTTAAAGGCAATTTCAAAAGTATTATGTTTCTTTATACACTATAAGCCTTTCAAATTATACAAATAAATGTATAACCAATTAAATATGAACAAAGTGAGACAAAAAATTATAGTTCCAGCTATTTTGTATTCATGGATTTATGAACGATTTTAACAAATGTATGCAGATTAGTGAATATTACTGTAGCGATTTTTTAATCCTATTGCGAGTCATCGTCTATGTTCTGATAATCAGTTGCCAACGCTTTCGGTTTACCTTCCTTCAAGATACATAATGTATACGATGAAAAAAAGAGTTAAACATAAAAAATGTTCATTTTATATACATTTTTTGTTTGTATACTTGGAAAACAAAAAAATTTACTTTACATATTTTCTTATTATTGTAAATTAGATTATTTGATATTTATATTACAAATTGTGGATAAATCTGATACACATTTTAATAAGTTTTTGAGTTAATAAAAAATTGTTACTGCCTACAGCACAAGTGGATTGTTTTCATCACATAGAACATAAATAACTAATATAAATAATGTTTTGAATTTAAAAAAAGTAAATTTTATACCTACGTATCATTAACCAATTAATTCTTGAGTCTTTAAACCAGGTAACTGCTTGTAGAGTTATCTGATTGATGTTTATTGCAAGTTGTTTTTTTAATTATATAATTTTTATTATGAAATACTGTTCTAAAGGTGTATCTTCCTCTTACAGTTCAAACCAAAAATATTACTTACCATTTCCAGTAAAATAACACTTCTTATCTTATATATTATATTTTTTACATATGCCCATTGAGAGAAATATTCCTCCATTGATAATTTTATACAATAACTTTTTATACACCGTTGTAGTATTTCACTCGAGTTATTTTTGTAAAACTTTACTATCCACTGGAATTCGTGTTAAAATGATATATTTAACACTTGTGAAAAATCCTTATATAGTACTCCCATACCATAAAGGAGTTATTGCAACAAGGAATCACATTGTTTGTAATAATATTCCCCTCATTATATGAAAGAAAACACTACAAAGCTTTGAAGATATAGTATCAAATTGAATAGCCTAAAATACTATGACTAATTTTGTCATTTATCACATAAAATTTACTCAACAATATGTGTAACGTTAAGAATTTTTAATTTTGGAATGTGTAACAAAACTGTAATTTGGATAGCATAAACGATATGATGTTATGATGATTTTATACTAGCACTGTTGGATAACAATTCAATGCTATGATACAATTTAAAAGAACATTTTTCTTCACCCTTTGCAGATTCAACATTATAAACACAATATTAAAAAAGAAGTGTTTTATGACTCTAATTTCAAGACTGTGAGCAATAATATCCTTGTTTCTCTTGGAACTATTTCGTCAGCGGGGCGGTGCACTGAATATCCTGGAACCCCCCCACCACCCCACCCCTTCTGTTGGATGTTCCGCCGCAATGTGATCTGCCCCTTTGGTGATTCGGCTTAGGCTGGTAAGAGCCATGATGGAGTTCATCTGTCAGCCCAGGGGCAACGGAACATTTGGGCGCAGTCGAGCAAGTGAGACAGGGTAGCCAAAGTTAGAACATGTTAGCTTGGCCTCTGTCGTACATAGAGCGAACATCAAGTGCTCCAGCTGCCTGTTTCTTGACATCTACGTTTCTGGTCGACAATGAAACTACATTAGCATTCTTTCACATAAGGGAAACGACAATTTCATTAAACTAAGGTCAATATTTACTCGTAATTATATCAGTGGTTTTATAAAATTGTAGACTTGGTTTGGACGCAATTAGTTAGAAAATTACTTTTTGTAAATATATTCATGTCTTGTAATTGCTTTTCTGCATTATCATATAGTTCTCAAAACATAAAAGTGACAACCGTCTGGAATTCTTTACAAGATATTAAAAAAAACTGTAGGAACAATAGATTCTTTCTAAAAAACCCAAAAATAATTCCAAAACTATTTTCTATTTTTCCTTACAATGACTAATACCTTTACATAAAACCATTTCCTTTTCAAGGCTGTGAATGGCTGTCATTCTGAAATCGTAAAAGAATATAGAAAATACGTTTTATTACCTAAATTGTTTTGAAAATGTAAATTTTTAGTTGAATGTTATGGAATAGTTTAGATAAATATTTTGCATAAATATGAATGACTATCATTTTAAAACTTTTTTTAGATTGATACTGGCCTATTAAACTTACCTCAAGTACGTTTTATTCTAGAACTCGGTGGTCAAATTCCACTTAGTGGTAGTGTTTTTTGCACCTTAGACTTTGTTGTATATTTATTTAATATCAAAATATATGATTATAAAATAATTATATTTTGCACCATTTTATTCAGGAATGTTTCAAGGGGGAAAACAAAAATTTTTTTTTTTCCTTCAATAAATAATAAATATACCAGGTTGCTTCAAAAAAATGTGTACCACACTTTAAACTAATCGTAGTTTTCCCGCTCTTACAAAGCTAATGTTATATTTCTTTTCTTCGCCGGGTGGCAGGATAATCGTGCCCATTTATGTTATATTGTTAGTTGGGAATTTGTAATATCAACATGGCGGCACGTACGTTTGAGTTTTTGAAGAACGTAAGACCGGTTATTAAGATGGTTTTTTTAACATGGAAGTTTAAGAATTGTAAATGAAGTACAAAGACAATGGAGAAGGGATTATGAATATCAAGAACCACCTTCAAGAGATTAACAATTACAACGTATACGAGACAAATTCGAAGTTCATGGAACAGTGTGTGATGTGCATAAAGGTCATTCAGGTTCGACCTCGAACAGCTACAAGTGATGTAGTCTTCAACGGCAGTTCTGGGAACTGTTTCAACGCTCTCCTAACAAATCCTTCAAGGCAAGGGGCCAGTGAAAGTGATGATAAGTGCTAGCATGCCGTGCTAACGCAATTCTGAAGAGAGGCATGTATCATGCTTACATTCCAAGGTTGGTGCAAACAGCTCCTGTGACGACGATCCAAAACGTAAGGTTGCAATTATTTTGAATGGGTTTCAGTGAGATGGTGATATCGTGAACCGGAATTTATGGGTATCATCATTTGGTCCCGGGATGAAGCCCAAATTCAAACTATAATGGAACTGAACAATAGGCACAATTTGTGTTTACTGGGCTGAAGACAATCCTCACATTACAATTTGAAAAAGCTGTAAATTGTGCCTGGTGTAAATGTGTGGTGCGTTTTGTCATCAAGTGGACTCATTGGACCTTTTCGATTGAAAGGTACTGTAAACTGGTATTAATTACCTAACAATGCATTGCTGAATTCCATATTTCCTGCCATTCGTGGCATTATAACGGTTGTTAACTGGTTATATAATTACCTAACAATGCTTGCTGATCTCCCTATTCTCCTGCCATTCGTGCATTATATGGTAAAAGATAATTTTTTATTTTCCAACAAGATGGTGCCCCGCCGCACTATCACAGGGACGTACGAGCCTTACATGGATCAAAATTTGGCCGGCCAGTGCATAGGACGCAGGGGGCCAAATATCGAGTTTCCAGCAAACGCTCCTCCAGACCTTACCACCACTGGATTTCTTCTTAATGGGGCCACGGTAAAAAAATGAGGTGTACAAACGTAAACCACGTAACCTAGACATTCTTTGGAATGAGATTCAAGCTGTGTGTAGAGAACTCTCATTGGACGTTTTGGAATACGATGTTACAGAAATCAGTTGTGACCTCGTACTCTGAATTGAGTTGATGCTGCAGGTCACCAATTTGAACAGTATTAACATTTGTTTATTTAACGTTTCCTTGACATTGGACTTTAAGCTTTCTAATTTTCCTGAAATTTTACTTTGTAGAACGGTAAATAAATTTTCTATGGAAGTTCAAAAAGTGAATACAATTTTTTTGAAGCACCCATTATATGTAGGCCTATTATAAATGTAGTTACTGCATGCTTCAAAACTTTGATTTTGTTTAAGAAGTTATGATTATTTTACAACAAGATAGGGTAATTAATGAGAGCAAAATAAAAAAAAAATAAAAGGGTTAAACTTTTACATATTATGGTGACATATAAGGAAAAATACAAGGTACAAATTGTCAAAATTGGCAACTTTTCCCAAAAAGTAAAACTTGTTAAATGTTCAGTCTGGATTATTCAGTCTTGTAAACTCATTCTGTTAAAGTAATTTGACTTTTAGCTTATAATACTACAAAATAAGTGTGACTAAATATAAAAAAGTTCTCAAATATCACTAAAACGATTTTGAAACTTAACGATCCATAGTCAGACACATGTTATCACAACATTACAAACAGACATTAGGTCTTTCGTAAAAATAAGAAACAACAACATCTGAAATTGGTAGAAATAAAAAACAACGGTGTGGACTAGCCTCATTCGTCACAGCCTACGCCGTATGAGCGATAACGTGAAGAATACTTCCGAGATTACAAATATGTAATGGAGCATAGAAAATTATCAGGAAGTAAAGTAGACAATTCTCTTTTCCATATTAGTATCAATACTGAAACATTTTGAGCATATCTAATACAAACTAGTAAAAAAAAACATAGGCATTGTTAAAAGACTCGATATTGGATAACTAAAATAAAACTAATATTGGATAGTGTTATTGGAGAATAAAACAAAAATGTCCGATGTCAGGATTTTGCCATGTGCAGGGTTAAGTTTTATTGAAATAAGTTTTAGTTTTAATGAGTTAAAATTTATGTATATGTATACTTACTTATACAGTACTTTTTAAACAACATTTGTTACATAACTCTTTTCCATAACACAATAACTGGGATTCCTTTTCAAAACTTAAAACGGGTGTAATTTAAAAAACCATAATGGATAATAAAAGTTTTCTGTTTATAAAAACTCATAATTTTTAAGACATCATGTTAATTTATTTTCTAATTGTAATGTAGTTAAAAACAATTTTTCACAGATGCAACTAGTTTGAAACCTTTTGTTTGGTTGATACTGACTAACGAATTTGAACCCAAGACAAGTGTAGGGTATATTTCTTAACCAAGTTTAGTTTGAATCAGAAAGAACTTAAGGTAGTTGTTTGTGTTCACAAGCCTGTATTATATTGCAATAAGCTCATATTTGGATCACAGAATTTTGTGATCTAGAGGATTTTGATTTAAACAAAATCTACCAAAAAACCATGGAATTACCCACAAAAAATACTTGCATACTGAACAAATGTTTTGGATTTGGTAATAAATCCTTATGTTGGAAATAGGGCTCATACTATAGATAATAATAGGTTATGCACCTGGTCCTTGATCAGCTTTGTGAGTCTGGCCAGGATGTCCGACCTTATGTTGTTGTAACTTTTGTTTGCCGTCCGGATGTCTGGCCATCTGACCAATCACAGCCACTGCCTTTCGCTCGAATTTATTGCTACTCTTCATGGGTTTTTCCATCATCCACGGCCAGCTTCATCCCGCGCCATTATTTAGTTCAACTCTCTTAGCCTCACATATCCTGATCCCAACATCAACTCCAATGTCTCCAGCAGGATTCTCTGTCAATTGTGAATCAATAAAAATTCCTTCAGCTGTAACCCACTGTTTAAATGGTATAATGGGAGGGCCTTTCAACTTTAAGAACCTTTGAATCTATATAAACAAAATATTCAATAAACAATACAAAAAAGTGTTATGAACACTTTCTTTCTTTTAATGTGAAACAGTAGCTTTGATTGTATTAATAACACAGGAGAAAAATAATTTATATGAAGAAATTGTAATGGAGGTCCTAAGGAATTATTTTTTGTAATTTCTGAGAGCCCAGTGCTGGGGCAATGCCACGACCACCAGGATTATTTTATTCCTTTTCAAGACAGTCTGACGAGAGAGTCCTCAAGGTCCCCTGGAATAAGCCGCTGCAATCATAACAGTAATAAGTAGTTTAAGTTTATTATTAATTTGTTTTATTTTGAGTACTGTCCAACAAACATTATTCTCAGCTGATAGGTAAATCTAGCTGTTGTGACATTTTCTTGTTCCTGCCCTTGTGTAAGCTTATACCTTAAAAGTGGTCAAGCTCGTGTATGTGTTGACAGATCTCAATTGTAAAACAAGTACTGTTGTAATTTAATAATAAAATTTTATAAATTAGTTGGTATGATATCTATACACTTTTTTAACTATGCCAATTTTTTTGTCATTTGATTTTAAATACAAATTTTCAACAGACGGGCCATTATTATGTTTAATATTGAAAGATCAAATAACATAATCATTATTTTGAGATTCCCTCTTATTTGCCAAAACCTATGTGGCAGAGTTTTTGGGTATACTGTAGCTTTACTAGTTTCTCAGACATAATGTTTTGATAAAAAAATCACAAAATGACGCACAACCTATTTTATTTATGTCTTTTGTTTGAAATCAATTACTATCAACCACAGAAATTATTATGACACTCAGCAACCCTTTTAATGACCCAGTGCCTGGTTTATATATATTTAAATAAAAGATAGGAATAACACATCAAGTGTAAAAATAACACTATATTTATTATTTTTACAACACTACTTGTTCAAGGATATATCTGAATATTTCATCTTGATACGTTAATATTAAATTTTTTTATATTATGAAGTGTATTATAATATTGAAACAGGCAATAATAGGAATATCATAATACTTGTCATAGACAACGGTTCCGTGATGGCCAGAATTTGGATCATTTCTGCCCATTATGAAACCATTTCTTAATAAGTTAATAGATTAACTCTGGAATTTGACACACACATGAGTAACACGCGGCGCGGCTTCTTAATAACAAATTTAATCATTTATAACTTTACTACGATGCGATCATCTTTTTCAATAATTCAGCCGATTTAATAGTGGTAATCTATGAATTGCTTTTTTGATCATTTCGTGTCAACACCTTAAAATTAGTAATTAGTTATTTAGTATTACAGTAATGTATCATTTATAATTTTAGACATTTTTGTCCTCTTTTGTAGGATTCATTAACTTTAAGCTTTTCAGATTTATAGATCAGCGAGTAAAATTACAATACACATTTATTCAGATCTCAAACTGATGACTTCGGTTTTATTGATTGATCATGTATATTGGCTCAATGTGTTTCTTGAACAATTGCTAGTTAAAAAAATTAATAAACCCATTATTTATCAATAACTTTTATTTTGAAGTCAAATAATAATAGACTCACTCGAAGTACCAAGAATGCCATGTAGCTAGAGATGTTTTAGCAAGCAACTGATTCGTACATTACACATCTGTGTCAGATAACACAGGTCAGATAAGTTACTTCATGATAGTCTTGTGGTGACGATTGGCCATTGTTCCTCGTGTGGCCCCTGTCATCGGCCAGCACTTCTATAATAACATCAGTCACACCGCTGCCTCACAGATACGCATCCTCACATACCATCAGCCCTCACTAAACCTGAGGACTCGGAAAAATACAGGATCCGTTTCACATAACTAATTCATGTAGTTATAATCTACCCCTTAAAAAAATTGCTAAGTTTTAATCTCATAATATAGTTTAGCATTTGATCAATTTTTCTCTCTTTGAAATATATTCATAAAGGATTTGTGTTTGACATGAAATTTCATGCTAAATATTTTATATTTACAAAAATAATCTTTTTCATATGCATACATCTGTGTATGGATTATTAAAGATGCAATACATAGCCTGTACAGTTGGTAAAATCAATCAAATCGTCCTAATTCGTACAAAATTGGGTGGAGAAACAATAATCCAAAATCAAAATGTCTTTTTTAATTACGTGAACATCAAGTACAGTAATTTGTCAAAATAGTGCAACATGTTCTGACATTAGGGTTTTGTAAATCATAATAATTTAGTAAATTAGTGTTAATATTACTGTGTCTTTTCATACATTAGTGTTTTCTGTATTCTGTGTTTGGTAAACTACACCATTAAAATAAGAAGGAAATTTATTTGAAATGATAAATTTATTTATTTATATTGCTGATTAAATTTATTTCAATGATGTGGGTCCTTTTCTATGGCAGTTTTTATGGGTGTTGCTGAGTTTACTTGTGTCAAAGGGTTCATGGGTTCAAATCTAACTCCCAGCATAGTTATATTTCTTTGCTTCCTTCAGATGGGTGATTTTATTATATTATAGTATTTTTTATAAAACATTTTTATTGTGTTTCTAGTTACAAAAAATAATATATATTTATTGGTACAATTGAGTTTCAAAAAAATCAAATTATTTTTCTTTTGTGTACAAATAAATAATGCCTAGAAAGGATGGAAAGGAAAATAAACGCTGAGCATCCCTGTTGGTGAATGCCAAAAAAATGTTTGGCAATAATTGTAGAGCTGTGTTATGTAGGAATGTAGTAGTCTACAATGGTATCCATATGAAAATGTACTTCACATTACTATAAGAGAACTCAAACGAAATAGACAAGTCTTAACATCAAGTGGTCTTGTGACAAATGTATGAATACAACGATCAAGAGGGATGATGATCACTGTGAATCCTCTGAGGAAAGCAAAACTGACCTAAATGAGAGTGATCCATTCATAACACATGGAGACTAGGCATACTAATGAATATTACAATGTGAGAGTAAACAAAGCAACTTGAAACAAACAATTAGAAAATATTAACACTTTTGTTGTTAATACATTAAACTGAGGATCTGCAAAAAGGCTAAAACAAGAAATTGAAGATCTTAGGAATCAAACATGTCTTGTCTCCGAAACTATGGTGTTGCAAAAAGAGGAGAAAATTATTTTGCGTATCAAGCTGAACATTAAAGGTAATTAAAGAATAACATAGTGGGACATCTGTACAGAGTCTTTTACTGTTGTCTCAAACAAAGAAACATGATAGTAAAACGAACAATAGTTTTACCAGCAGTATTTTAAAAATCATCCTTTTTCTCAAAATAGCAAACCTTAACCGTACTATTAATTCAACCGTTCCCTACTCAATCTGTGGGTTACAACACAAAGAGCACAGAATAAAGTTAATTTTCTTAAAAGGCAGTCTTTTACAAAAAGTAAACGAATGTTGGGCCTAGTTATTTTTCTGAAAATCGCTACAAAATATTTTCTTAACTACCACGTCACCGATGATAGTGCAGTTGGAAGGACACAAGTGTCCTGCATGAGGATTGAGGACAGAATTCCTGAAGAAGAAAATGTTGATCTGTGGCGGATAGTTCATCGGTGAAGGACTTGTCGTGGCAAAATGTAACACCCACATAAATAATGATTCAGCATAACAAGTTCTCTCAAGTCCTGGTTGGGTTTTTGTCAGCTCCTGGAGGCACCGTGCATCCGCAAATTCTTAGTAGAAAAAATATTGATAGAAGAGCTAAAAAATGAAGAAGACATAGTTAGTTATTATGTGTGGGACTTAATAAAAAAAAAAAAATGATGTGGCCTTAGGAATGAGGGAGAAGAGAGCATTAAAAAGAATTAAAAAAACTTCTTGGACGAATGTAAGGATAAAAAAATTATATCTAGTGGACCTTCCGAATAGATTAGCTCCGACTATGGTTGATTGTTCCATCGTGTCCAACCAAGAGACCAAGGAAGACTAACTTAGGCAACTCAAAAAGACTCAGTGGTGAGTGCTATTACGAATGTGACTGTGGTGGAGAGCTAGCAAAGCGGAGAGGGCAGCATGCCACTACAATCAAACGGTATAACATCTTTCAATAGTCAACCTGGTAAGAGATGAGTTGGCGGAAGAGAATATGTGAGGCAGTCGGGGATAAGCAGCTGTCAACCACGAGCACACGTCATGGGAACCAGACAACCGGCGGGAAACGACCAAACACCTACAGGGGACCTTTCAGCCTTCGACACCCACCACACCAACACTGAGACAAACTCCTGAGTTTAATAATATCCATCTAAATATACAGTCCATTAGAAATAAGTTGTTTTCTATTAAGAATTAGCATTGAGATAAATTAAATTGTAACATAATAACTATCAAATGAGCACTGGTTTGAATCAAGATGCGAAAGTTCACTGTATAATTCCATCAGGGTATGTTTTAAGGCAGATATTTACTGTAGTAAACACTCCTCTTACTAGGGGTGGGTGTTTTGCATATTTGTCAAAGTGGGTATAGAATTACAACGTAATTAATGTAAGTAGTTTCCTGTCTTGAAGGAGTATTTGAGTATCAGCAATTATTTTGACATGAACATACAATAGCATTGTTATTTACCATTTACCGTACACCTACTTCAGATGTTATGTATGTTTATTTATGTATTAGAACATATTGATTAAGTTTGTAATTAAGAAGTACAATTGGAGCAATTGATTATAATATCACAGGTGAATTTTAATATTGACATAGAATAAAACGAACACACTTAAAACTCTGTAATCCTTCCTAAACATGCTTCTAGATCTTTACACAACTATATATTGCTTAAATACTGAGAGTACAAGAAACAATGCATGCCATGGACAATGTCATAACTAATGACTTAGTGCGAAGAAAAAACTAACTGTAAAAAGTATTTGCGAACCTTGCGTTTGTCTGACGCTATGCAGGACATTTTGTAACAACAAAAAATAGAAACAGGATCATAAATTTTTTTAAATTATTTTTTTTTTTTTTATTAAAATTTATTAAAATAAAAATTTAAAAAAAATTAATTTTTTTTTTTAACCAATACAAATTTAACGAGGGATAAAGAGAATAAATATTGGATAGTGTAAGAAATCTGAAACCAGGAGCAATTTTCTAACTTTGAAAGCTCAGAACTAATACAGCGTAAGTATTGGTTTGCCATTAAGAATGTAACTAGGGTGGGGGGGGGGGGGGGATGTAAGAATGAGGCTTCTCCCAGTTTCATTTATACAGGCTGTATTGTCAGGTATCTATAATAACTGCTGTACAGGTTAAGAGACACTAAAGTTTAACTCTTTAAGAAACAAACCGAAAGTTAATTGGTTTACACCCTGAAAACTGAAGAAAATGAGAGAATTTTTGCTAGTTTTGTACGATAGGTTAAAACCAATGGTGGTAAATAATGAGGATAAAATTCAGCCGTTAAGAATAACTATGCTTTGTGCAAAAAAAAAGATACAAGTGTAAAATCTTAACTGGGAGGCAAAGATAGCTGCAAATAGTCGATTACATTCAAAATGCAAATAACAAGTGTAAAGCCAGTCAATGGAATGTCTAATAAAAGCAGAAAGTCAAAGTATAAAAGTTAAGTAACAGAGAACCAGAAGTGGATTCCAAACAAATTGAATGAATATTTTGTTAATGAGCTGCTTCCCAGCTAAAATCAAAGTAATGCCCAATCAGTCCAAAAACAATAATAGTAGCAAAGCATTTAGAATTTTTAAACCAATACCTGTCTAGTCATTCTAATTTTTAGATTTAAGTGGCATCACATTACAGAATTTGATATTTATTGAAATGTGTATCACAGTTAAGTTTTCATCTCAAAGTGAGGACATATATGGTTTTTCAAAACAGGTTGTAAAAGAAATATATTTCATGTTATATTGGAGCCGACTATTATATCTGTACAACATGCACTGCTTCAGCAAAACGTATTTTCCAAATGTTTATGAAAGTAGATTAAAGTGATAACCTATTTATAAGAAAAGAGATAAACGGAATCCAAGCCAATTATCGCGTGCAATATCTTTGGTACCTATTTTTAGTAAGATTTTTGAATCCTTGTAATAAAAGAGGCAGCTGGTATGGATATATATCACAGAATGGTTCTTATCTGTGATGAGCAGGTTGGGTTTATTACGTGCCGTAATACTATCAAGGCTGTAGAATCAGTAGTCAGTAAAGTCTTAAATAGTTTTGAATGTAAAACCATGATGTTTCTGCTACACCTAATAGATCTATCAAAAGCATTTGAACTGCAATTCCACATGACACTTGCTGTTGAAAAAACAACCTAAATCCAATATGGTGTTAAGGATGGGGAACTTGAAGACTTTAGTTTCATCCATAACCTCACTGGTAAGAAGGCAGACGGGTGGTACAGGCTAATGACCAATCTGAATTTCTGTAATGTAAAAATTGGTGTACCACAAGGATCAGTATTGGGACCATTTCTTGTTCATTATAGCGAGTTGAATGAACCTTTGCAAATAGCATGCCTTTTGGCAATTCAGTTCTATATGCATAGATGTATGCAACACTACTGAGCAGGAACCAAACAGCTAGACCTTCTTATGTTGGATCAGAGCAGAGCATTAGAAAGAGCAAAAGAATGGTTCAAAGTCAACTCTCTTGTAGTAAACATAATGACAAAACTGAACCTATATGTTTCTCCTTAGATTTTAATGTCAGCACTAATTTTAAACCAGTTAATCAGTTAGGTATATATTTTAGATAGTAGGCTAAGCTGGGACTTCGCTTATATTCAAACTATATGTAAAAAATTTAGCTAGAGTAATTTTATATTATTACGTACATTAAAAAGCACTGTGTAAGTTCAGAGATGCTGTTGACTAGCTTACTATGCATTCTGTCATCCACATCACTGTATGGAGTGGTGTTATGGGGTAATGAGTAGTGCAGCCAAGCAAGTAGTTTTTTATGGCAAAAAAAGGCACTAAGAGTAGTTAAAGGTATACCAGAAAGAGAGTCCTTGCTACCCAGTTATTTAAAGAATTACATATAAATTGACTCCTGCCTTGTCATATTTATTTTACTTATTGTTTGTTAAGAGTTAAGGCAAACCTAAGTAACTATCAGCTAAGACAGGATCGTACATTAGGTTACCCAACTCGATATAATCACACACACATACACACACACACAGTTTAAGTGTTAGATTAGAGAAAACAAAGAAAAGTCAATATATTTATTGAAATAGAATTGTTTAATAAACTACCAAGAATAGCTTGGACATTCAGCATGGTTAACATTTACAAAAAGTACTGAGGACCTGGTTTAAAGAGAAAGCTTTATATTCTATAGAACAATATTTGGCAAGTGAAACTAGTGAATATAAGATATCAGTAAATTACAGGATCATACATTCATTACTGTTGATTTGTTGTAGTCTTATTTTCACAAATTGTTGACTTATTTTACCAATTTTATCTCGTATTATTTTTTTTTTTTTTATCTTTTTTTTTTTTCTTTTTTTTTTTTTTTTTTTTTTTTTTTTTTTTTTTTAAATTCACTAGTAATATGCTTTTTTGTTATTGTTTTGTTAGTCACTGTTATCCTTGTTAATATTTTCTGCGTTTATTCTTGTTGTTAGTTTCTTGTTACTCTTTTTAAATTTGGTTGTTTATTAATTATTAAAAACATTAAGATCAATTGAAAGAAGCTTAAGGAAACTGAAATAAGAAGTTCTTAGTTTAAATATTATTTAAGCCATTCATATTAACTGACTATGTTTAATGCATGTAAA
>NW_025786930.1:0-15783 GCF_021130785.1 Homalodisca vitripennis
TTTGCGATAACTTGTACTGTCTGTACAAACGAGTAAACGGTACAAAAAGTATCTTTTGCAATAGTCTCGACGTGACCAGTTGTCACAGTAGTGAGTGACTTGCCAAGGTCTGAACAGTTCTGTAGGTCTACTGTCTTAGTTTGTGGCCAGTTGTTGTCGCTACGAGACAACACCGGCAGTCTGGTAATTGCGCAATAACACGAACAGTTACTGCTTACAGAAATCAGAAATCAGAAATTCCTTTTGTCAGACAGTAGAGCACTGCAAAATAGCGTCAACAATATTATGTAATAGTTAATTACATTAAGTTATTTTCAGAATAGCCCAATAAAATTAAATATAAAAACGTCAGATTAATGTAAACAGCACTAAAGTTTTTGTCAATGCTAAAATAAATCAAACTAAAGCTTACATAGGTGGCTGGTCTTAACATAAAGCTTAACATAAGCTAGTCTGACCAGAGCACTCGACAAAGTCCCTGACACTGTAGTAAGCCCGCTGTACCAAATGCCGCTTGACCTCCCTCTCAAAAGAAGGACTTGTTTTTGTTTTCATAGAGTCTGTGAGTGCATTATATAGTTTAATGCCGCTGGTTAATAAATGTCTTTCAAAAAAACTTGTTCTATGGGCAGGAATGGTAATCATATTGGAGTGACGTAGATTGTGACGATGAAGGGGATTTTGAGATTTGAAAAGGTGGAGGTTTTTGTGAACAAATGTCACGCAGTACAAGATATAAATCGATGGGAATGTTAGAACCTTTGCCTCCCTAAAAAGCGACCTACAAGAAGCTCTACACGGTTTCCCAAAAACCGCTCTCAACGCCCTTTTCTGGAGTTTAAAAAACGAATTTTGTACGTACACTTTCACATCCCCAAATGACTACAGCATATGTGAGAAAGGGGTAGATAAGCCCATAGTAAGCAGCCAAGGTCACTCTGGTATCAGCAAACTTTGACAGGTTTCTAATAACAAAAATCCCCGAGCTTAGTTTCCTACAAACGAGCTCAATATGATCGTGGAAGCTTAATTTATTGTCAATCTGAACGCCTAGAAACTTTAGCGACTTACCAGATGAAATCTCTTCATCCCCCAAGTGGAATGGAATTTGCTCCAAATCCTGAGAACTTCTGATAGAAAAATGGATCATTTGAGTTTTCTCGTTATTTACTACGAGCTGGTTATGCTGAAACCACTGGGATATTTTTTGTGCTTCTTCAGAAGCCAGAGTCATGAGGTCCAAGTGGTTTGGGGCTTTCACTGTGAGGGATGTATCGTCTGCAAAAAGACAAATTTTGGCATTGGGACCAGAAATGCAATTTGGGAGGTCATTCACAAACAAGAGGAACAAGATTGGTCCCAGTACTGAACCCTGCGGGACTCCTCTTATTACCTCACATGGTTTTGACGAGGCTGTTCTTTGACAGCCATAGCTGTCCAAAAAAGGAAGCTGAACTGATTGCGTCCTCCCACGCAGGTAAGATGAAATCCAACAGTACGATACACCTCTAATGCCAAGTAAGTGAAGTTTTTTTTAGCAAAATTTTATGATTAACCATATCAAAGGCCATGGTCAAGTCGAAAAAACAATTTCCGTCATAGCTAAATTGCCCGAGTCCAGAGCCTGTGTCAAAAATGAACATAACAGAGTCAACTGCGTTCAGTGGTTGATTTTACCTTTAATGAAACCAAACTGACTTGCAGAGAGAACCTCCGTTTTCTTGCCAGAAAAAAGACAACAATGCTACTCCAGAAATATTCTTATCAAATATCATAGAAAAGGTTGTAACCGCAGCGAAATAGGTCTGAAGTTACTACAAACTTTCCTAGCTCGTCTCTTGTAGAGAGGGTTGGGACCTATAGGTGTGTTTTTTGTTGAATGTAGGAAAATTCACCCACTGGAAAAAAGATAAATATTAATTAAATATTAGCAAGTGGGGCATAGAAATTAAATCATGGATCTGCCTGAAAATGTTTAGAACGATAGTCCCAGATTTCCACAAGATGGCTTAGGGTTTTTTTTTTAAGCATAGTATCACACGCGTATACTTCCCGCTCTGTGGTGGGGGACAAGAACAGCGACTTGGTTACAGATTGTGGTGTAGGTAGTTTGTGGTTGACCTCGCTTAGTAGGCCATGAGAAATATTTCCACAGGTTTGTCATGGGATTGACCAATAGTCGAGATGAAGTTGTTAAACATATTGGCAACCCTTGACAGGATCCCTAACTTCATTGTCATCAGGTAATCAAGCAAAGTGGGGGGACAAAAGTAATTATTATTTTTTCTGGGAGGCTTGCTGTCATTAATGGAAGAGTCCAAATGGTTTTTTGTCTTAGTTTTGCTGATTCCAGAAGCAGATCATCCACCTACTCAGGAGTTGGAATCTGTTGGACTTTCTCTTTTCTTACCCTTAGACATTCCTTATTGCACTTTTATAGGAACGCCATTAATTTTCTGTATGCCAATCTGGAGGGATGTGAGGATTCTAGGTCCTTCGTAAAGGAATAGCAAAACTGTAGCTGATCCTTGAGTCTTAGATAGTTTCGGGACTCTCCGTGACGAATCCTGTGTAGACAGAATTAAGTAGGGGTTGTATTCCTGTGTCTTTGTCAGAGGAAAAGTTAAGTGCTATCAAAGTAATAAAGAAATTGAGATTTGTAAATTCATTTTATAATCTAATCATGATGAAGTCCCTGATTTAAACACACTACTCCATGTTTCATTTTTTAGAAAATGCCCTGAATGTTTGGATATTGCGGGGACGCTTATCCTTCCGCGACATTCAAAACTTAGAGCAAAGGTATGGTCTTAAGCTGGGGAGGAACGATAACAGCTTCCTGAACCATGATGATTCTGATAACGCAAGTTATCACCACATTGATACTATTTTAACAAGCTAGGATCAATAGTTAGTAAATATATTGTCAATTTGCAGTTTTTGAACCCTTAAACTACCCTGGTTTTTTGTAAAAGAGAGGTTATGGTATGTCTTAGACCATAATGTTTGATTCATGATATGAATGAAATGTCTACTGCGATGCCTGATTACTACAATTAGATCTTATGTTTGAAAGGTCTCCAATAACAACAAGTCCTAATGACTCCGCCGAACAACTCTAGCAAGACAGTCACCAAACAAACGGAAGAAGAATTCTTCACAGTTATTAATCCAGGAACTTCTGTAGACCAGCAATAATTATAATACTCTCACCGTTCCAAAGCTGAAACTTTTGCAGCAGATAATTGACAAGAACTCTCGGAACAAAACTTGGGATACATTTTTGCAACCCACGTTCACAAACCACATTACTATTTGCCAGGATACATACTCCACCCTTTTGCCGAGATTGGCAACAAAGGCCGACCACATTGTTATAGCTCCAATAGAGGAAGAAGGACTCGAACTGTATTTCCGATAGATTGGTGCTCAGAATAAAACAAATTAATTTCAGGTGTGGTCGCTCTCTAGGTGTATTTCTAGGAGGGTCTTCTTTGTTATGTTCGAATCCCACAGATGTTCTGGTGGGAAAATAGTGAAAAGCTCCCTTTTTGTAACCGCCACCTGTCGCAGAGGTGAAAGACTAATGTCATTTTTCTCTTGCTCCGTAAACCTGTCCCGTGTCTAACAAAATTATAATTTGCCCGCCTCAGAAGTTAGTCCATGTTTTCGATTCAAAGTTAGAATTGTCTACACTGATTCGGGTACTAAATATTCGTTCCTCTTTAGAACATTGTTCCATTTTGAATGTGTAGGGGCCTGTGGCTTTACGCCATTTTGAGGAACTTTCCCTCGAGATCCAAGCCCAGGAGATAAAGGCCTGATTTTCCCCCTAAAACAGCTCGGTAGAGCATTGACTATGAGTTCCGCAACCCTTCGCTTCACCGAGCTCGTTAAAATGCCAGCCCATGCCTCGTAAAGAAACTGCTTGGGATACACTCGAGTGAAACAAAGTCAGCATGATCATGTCCTTCCCAACCGTAGCAAAGAAGATTCCCGGTTAACACCATTAATGACATCATTTAGATTTGGAGCATCAAATCTCGTGGGAATCAACCCAATACAATAACATTGGTGTCCCGCCAAACCCTCCAGTGCCCGGAACCGAGAAAGACACGCAAAGCCCATCGCAGTGGTCAGGGACATTGTTCGTACCAGCCAAGATGACAACATAATCCTTGTTTTTTGAGTTGTGGCGCGGACGCACATGAGGTTGCCTGCCTTCCATTTACACATTCAAATTTTTTACCCGGCATACACTACAGATTCAGTTTTAACTGCAAGGTTCTCACCAATAACTTCACTGTACCACATAAACGCCGTCACCATGTGAGTAACTTAATAGCAAAACACTTTGAACATCCTTTGGCGGCATATCTACCATTATTATCAATCAGACAATTTCCTTGACTCGAAAGCTGGAAGAAACCAATCCCCGTAAGAATACGCCTTTAGATTGTTTTCACCTTGCCTCGTTGGTTTTTTTCACAGGATGGATGGAATGAGTCGTTTAAAGAATTATTTACATTGTCATCTGGGAGTGCCCTGGATGAATGTTTTTAAAAAAGGTAGGATACTCAATTTATTTTGGGGCATATACTTAGGTTTAGGCACTTTGCTTTGGGGAGACCAATCTCCATCCATCTTCTCCACACTTTTTAAAGTCTTAAGACAGGTAAAGAGTTTTCCTTAGACTTTAATGGTCTCACTTGCAATGGAAATCATAGAGTTGGACAGTACTTTATTTGGAGACAGTAAAGGGAGAGTGCTCGCCCCATTTTTACTTATCAATTACATTTGTAGGGAATTTTTTAAAAAAACAATTACTATACCACTCTATAAAAGATGACGGAATCTTAGGTTGAATGTAACAGTTTACTATGATCTTTAGGTTTACCATCAGATTCAGTCCACATTCAAAATTGTTTTTTTGCTGAATACAAGGCGCTTCAATAAAGTTTTCCTCACCAATTCCCAAATTGGTAGAAAGCTTCAGTGCATGAGAAAAATTTGCACCACGATAAGAGTCGAGGTGATACGCCTGCTTAACATTTTTGTCAATAAAAAGGAGACTCCAATGCGAGCCACTGTCATCGCTTAGTTTATCTATACTATTGCTGACACAACAAAGAATAAGTTTTTTACTGTGTACTGACATTTGGCTTAGTAAACTTTGTGCTATCACTCCCTCACTTAGTTTAATCCAGTGAGCAGTGCAAGGGCCAAGCACAGTCACATCGTCTCTGTCAGCAATATGTTGCTCACAGGCGCCCACGTAGCATTGAATAGTTTCGTCATCTACCCACCTAAACTTACTCCACTCTTTATTACTAGGCTTAGAGTTAATATTATTCAGGGACTTCAGAAGTGAGGCCTTACATGAGTTCAACTCAGCAACTTTAATATTATTACTCTCAGCATCTTTGTTCAACTCAGAAATCCGATACTTTAAGCAATCGTTTTCTAAGCATACATTTTTTAAAGCTACCTGGGAAGAACTAAGTTCGTCTTTAAGTTTACAAATTTTAGCCTCCAACTCGTCCCTTTCAAAAACTGCTTGGTCTTGGAATTTAAATGAATCGTTCATTTCAGAACGCCTTACTTCTTTCTCACACAGTGAATTAATAAAACTTGCTCAATTTAATCTGTATTAAAAATTCAAGTTTTAATTAGATTTGGATTTGCAAAGCATAGCTTTGATTGAAAATTGTCAAAATCCGGCATTTTTCATTGTTATCGATATAAGGACTGGAAGTTATATTATTAGGCAGTTAAACATGTAGGAATGCAGAAATAAAAAGCTATTTTTAATATAACTTCCGTTATTGTAGCTATATTTCTTAGTTTGTGGTCAACTTTTGAACTCGGATATCTGTACTTTTGATTCGAGAGTAGACATCAAGATTTAGCTTTGGTTTTGATTTGTGGCTTAAAATTGACTATATTAAAAAAAATCTTATGATTAAATTTTGTTTTAGTTACATACACTGCATGTAAACTGCGTGTGTTGAAGAATATTTTTAATATCCCTGTTTAAGCTTACCCTTGTTATTGGTAGTAGAGTTGTTTTACTATAACCTTTATACACTGTGACTTGATAGAATTATTTTTTACGATTTTATGACCTGGTATTTCAAAACTTTTCATGGGGAGGTCTCCAGGACCTCCCCCCAATATGTGGTGTTTTTCCTTACCCCCAACTCTCCGGTGCTTCGGACACCCCCTGGAGAATATTTCTCGGTGCGCCACTGAGGTCGATCGGTTATGGTTTTAACTCCAAAAAAGGTGTGATGTCGGCGAGGAGGCCACTCTTTCCCTGTCTACTATTTGACATTAAGCGATGTAAGTTAGTAGATTTAGATTAGGTTATCATAAATATGTTGCTATTAGTACCAAAGGTAAACATAAAATATAACATTTACAAGCGCTCACGTGATCTGAGCTTGAATTTCGGTACTATTAAGGGGGTTTTCTCTTTTCCCCCAGAAGTGCGGGGCCACCAAAGCCCGCACTGATAGCTAGGAGCATTCCCGATCTCAGATCACGTGCCGGATCGTCCTATGTGATCTGCATCGGAAAAGTTGAACTTCTGTGCCAGCCCGCACTCCTTGTGAAAAAAAGTAAAACATCCCTCAATAGCACCTAAATTCAAGCTCAGATCACGCGAGCGTTTGTTAAAGGTTTATATTTACAATACTTACCTATGTATTTACCTATTTATACTAGCTCAGTAATAAATAGTAGATATAAACAGAGTGGCCTCCTTCTCGCCAACATAACATCGTTTTCTTTTGGGAGGCAGATAACAAGAACCAATGGTCATAATGACATGTAATTTTCACAGTAAATCAAATAAAGTCTGTTCTTTATAATAATGCAGATCACTTTCAAAGGCAATTAAAGCTTATAAACAACATTATTATTTCCGTGAAAATATTTCATTTATTTACTTCCAATGGACATACATATCCATTACTCATATTAAATTTACAATAAGTAATAACAACCTAAAAAGAAATAAATAATTTATCCAACAATAGCATACCAAATATCAAGAAATTAAATAACAAATAAGTTAATACCTATTATATTAAGAGTCACAAAGTAACAGAAAATATTACTGGGAAATTAGGAATAAATAATTATTGTATGTACCAATAACAACAAATGTACTTTATAATAAGTATGCCACTTTAGACATGTTTATCAATAATAACAATACACAAGAATTACAAAAAAAGAGGCTATATAACATTGGGGTTATATTGATACTAGTGTAAAGCACAACGCACATTCCGCTTTAGTGTTCTCGCACTATCATTAGTTAACAGAGGTAAATTGTTGCCAGGTTTTTGGTGGATGCAACTATGGTAGGTGCATAATTTTTAAGCCCTGTAGTGACACCTAGGAAAGATTAGTTTATTAATACGGGTAAGTCAGGAGTATTTCAAAAGTGATCACTTTAAGATTTTGAAGCTAAATAATGTGCCATTCCAAATTTTGGAGATCAAGTTTGCTATATAAATCATTAACTGGCATTTTAAAACACTGGTTTTCAACCTGGGGGATAAAATGTTGTTGGACACGTTCAAATACTTCACATAGATATTTTTGATGAGTTTCTCAGAAAGTTGAGCTCAATTCTAGTATCTGACAAATTGTCACATTATATAGCCCTCAGTGTAACTACACTCACTGCTCAGAGAAGTAGGAAATAAAAGCAACCATTTTATTGGACATAGTCGAGACACTGTTCATATTCAGGTTTTAATAACTGCTTGATACCAAGATCTTTCACTTCTTGCTCTCTATTAATGACTTGTAGATTATATGTGATTAATCAAATTAAACGAGGATGGACAGATAAATAAGATGACTCAAAAGCAGGGCAACAATTTGTCAATACTGCCGAACTAGTGTGTAAAGTTCAAATGAATATTTTCAGATGGACGTTTCAGCATGAACTCTGGGTTGCACCTTGTAAGTTATAAACCACTATTGTATGAAACAATTTCTGGATATCTGGTTTTTTAGAATACTAAAATCATCGACATCTAACTGTGCTAAAAATACTAACTGACAAACTAAAGCAAATCATGCAGCAAATCAACAAGATTTTCTTCAATATTTTGTGTACATATGTGATAGTATTTTAGGGACATGGACTCAAATAAGCTCACAGTTCTGGTCTTGCCTCATGCAAGCTGGGAAACTAAATTTGGGTAGAATGCTTTACTGACAACGACAAAACAGAAGGGTTTGTCAACTTTTAACTGTTTTGAGGTGTGAAGGCAATTATTTGATGGGAAAAAAATAAAAAATGTATACTTAGTTTAGAAACAATGTATTGACCTTAACATGAAAAGTGTAGAAAACTATGAGATGTGGAAAATTAAACACAATATACCACTTTTTCTATAAATTCACAATTCTATATGAATTACCAATTCTTTTTTTTTGTATAAACTGGTATGTTACAGTTTACTCCCTTCTGGACCAAAACAGGAACTGTCGAGAAGGAGTTCCCAGGGTAGTGCCAAGCCAGGTTATAGTTTCCACCAAATCTCAATAATAATATCTATGAGTTTTTTTAAAGCTATGGAAATTTACAACATAAAAACACTCCATATTGAATACATTAAATATTAACATATATAAAAAATATAAACTTCAAAGACATAAGGTGTCTCGCAATTTACATTTTTGTCAATAACTAAACTTTAAAAAGTCTATAACTTCTATAAAAAGAATGGAAATGTACCGATAATCAGTTATAAAAGTAACAAACAAAATCACAACAATATAAAAAGTGTAAAATAATATCCTAAAACTCAATAAGAATCATCAATTTGAACAGACATATGGTTGTAAGTAGACTAGATGAAGGAAGAAGAATGGAGTGTCCAGCAATTTTACTTGGCAGGAAGAAGTCTACAGAGACAGATTGGAGGGATGGTGTAGAGTCAACTGGGCCATCTCTGATTGGAATCCCTGTTGAGTTGGAAATAAACTTCTCTATAACACAACATAATTATCTAGTTTACAAGTTGTCTAGATGTAGAAGGACAATTGAGTAAACACCTTTCATTAGGTAATTATTCATGGCCATTGACCAATCTTGAATCTCTTCAGATGAACATGACTCTATAGATTTCTGGATTCAAGTCTGTGACAAGCCATCCGATTTCAGACGCTGCACAGAAATCAAGTGTGCTGGAGTTAAACTCAAACATTCACATTAATTGTATGTGGGTACCTGTCTAAAATTGGAAGAATAGTAATTTGAAATAAAGTAAGAGAATACTGCTAATTACATATTAAATGCTTTTATACAGGTATTGTTATTTTTCAGTACATCCACTTCTGAATTTATAAATACTAGGAGTAGGCTTGTACCAGGTGTCGCAAAGTTAAGCAATCCGTGTCTGACACTTATCTACAGTTTGAGCATGGATGAGCACTTCTGATTTGAATAAATTATATTCACAGTGCCAAGTTGAATTTGACATGTAACCCTGATAAAAAAAAATATACATAGGTCTGAGAAGATTATGGTAAAATGCCTCTACTTGCAGCCCCTTGTACTCTACCTCCAGTATAAGGAGTAGAGTGAAAAAATCCCAACATGTGGCTGTACCTTTATATTCAATAGTCAAATATTGTTGCTAAATCCTTCTGCTTACATCAAACCTTCTCGTTATAAAGGCAAACAGGGTAGACGGCATACATACACACAAACACAGACAAGAATTTTGGAACTGGCCTGAAATGTAATTTTTATGATGAAGGATTTGAATGACAATTATAAAACTCCACCAATAAGTATTATAAAAATAACAAACACTACATTTCGAAACCCGAAATCTGATTTTTTTCCCCTCATTTTTGTTGTATCAGTAAAAAAACCTACTACGGCTGATAACAAACAAATTATACGAAATATTCTGACACAACAAAATCAGGAACTAAGACAAAATTATGTCAACTGGAAGTATACACAATTAGAACCAATAAACAAATACAAATAAAATAATTAAATAATAATAATTAAATCTGACACCTAGAAAAAGATGTAAAGTCAGAGCAGTCTGCATTGTTCTCAGACAACATTTCCTTTTGTGTACTTTTTTTAAAAATTGTAATCAAACTCCTACAAGTAGGAATAAATTTATTTAAATATTATAAAACTTAACTACAATACAATGAATGTTGCCCACTTGATACAATTGAAGTTGAAAGAATTTAGAACTTACTGAGACAGCAAATCTGGTGCTGTCAACTGAAACAGTTGAACTGTGGCAGCTGCAGATTCGCTTGATGTTTCAACCATCAGCTGTTCCGGAGCGTTGCTGAGGTTCACTCCGAACATGACGACTGAGCCATTGTGGGAACAATGAGCGTAAAGACGCAGAGTCTCTCGTACCTCACCCTTCGCTTCGATAGACAACACAGTGGGAGCAACCAACTTCTTGTATACATACGACACCCACCAATCCTACTGGACCATTGGTTTTCATCAGTTAAAGAAAAGCTGGAAATGAATCATTCTTCCATACATTCATATCTTAATTATTATCACAACATTATAACTCAACTTACAGTATACCAAAGCTTATTTCTCCTCACACGTGAATATTAAGGTTTGCTAAAAAAGTTTCAATTGATATATTAAATAACACTTTACAACCACTACTAACTTAGAGTTTGCAAACTCAGAAGTCAAAACGTGACACATTAATAGAATGCCATCTAGCAAGAACACTGGACATCAATACATTTCACCAAATTACGTACATGACTTTTACATGAACAAAAATAAAATTTTCCATTGTGTTATTTTTCTGATATTGGTAATCTTATTTTGCTGGATAAAATATATTTCACTACATTTTATCTATTAGAATAGAGGGCATCACATCTCCTATTAGGTCTCCATAGGATTGGTGGTGCATGTAAAGACTTTTCACTTTTGGAATAAAAAATATATTATCAAAACACATGAAAATTTATTTCTTAAAAATATAAGTAATTAAAAAATAATTTATTGTTTCCTTACCAGATGAATAATGTTTATCAAGTTTAGTCTATGTAGTTATCTTTTATCTATGTAGTTATAGTATTATTTTATTCTACACAATTGTTTGTAAATTACAAAAGTGAATATAAAACTAATAAATTATATTAATAATGGATCTGACATTATTTATTGTAATCAGCAAACTATGTGTATTTCACTGGAATATGTCTAGGCTAATGGCCTACACTAATAGGCCTAAATAAATATATTCCTTTAGATCTGTTTCTCAAAGTTAGCAGTTAATAAAAGATTTACGCTAAGAAAATAAATAAACTTTTTAGAAAATAACTGTTTTGAGTCATTTCTAAGACTTTATCATTATGTTTAGGGTTAAAGAAAAGAGTAAAAACAAACATTAAATAATGTTTTTTAGTCATGGTAATGTTAAGAGCCCTTTTAATACTAAAAATACAGAAAGCTTTATACATAAACATCAAGTTTAGAACAGGTGTCAAATAAATAATAATAATATAAATGAAAATCAATACAATGTAATAGAAATAAATTGTCTTTAGTTCCTTGTAAGTTTTTATTAGTTGTTGCGGCTATTTGCATGTTCAAGGAATTCACTCATTGAGTGTAAATTGATTTCTTCACAAGCCAGGAATATAATTTTTTAGTTTTTTTTTCCAATTGTAAAAATGGTTGTTACCGTAGCTTTGTATATGCTGATTTAAATGATGTCAGAGAAAAGCTGTTACCGGATTTGGCCGAAGCGTGGTTCGGTCGATTAGGGCATAGTGACCAGCGTAGAGAGACTGGCGAACTACAAGGGCTACCCCTTCCCTTGCAGCCAGCCCAAGTTTGTCAAGCAACAAGAAGCTTGAGGCAAACCGGTTTGATAATCCTGGTACTCCACCTCCACAGACAGAGCCACTCTCTGCTGCAAGACACAATAAAATGTTATTTAACAAATTCTATTTTGAAGTAAAAAATCAGTTATACTGCTATTATTAAAAAGAGTAATAAATTTTTTCAAAAGCCTTTGTTTTGAGTTAAAAATCTAAAAATTAAAAAGCACACATATAACTTTTACAGACCACCATTACGCTAAATTAAAGATTGAACTCTTACAAAAATGTACTACTAACAGATGAACATAAAGGGTCATATACAACAACTGAACAGAATACAGTATGTGCCAAAATAATCACTACTGGAACTACATCAGCTGTGTCAACTTTTGATTGTTGCCACATTTTTCTGATTAACCTCCTGAGGACCCAGGGATTTTTGTTGTTTTTTTCTAATTTAACTCCTAAGTGACCTAATACTCGACTAGGCCATTAACTACAAACTCAGTTGAGTCCCTGAGACTTAAACTGATGTATACTTAAACAAATTCATTGAGTGCCTATTATTAGTCACTTAATAACCTTCAAAATTCTCTCCAATGGCATGCTGGTTATCAGACTGGTGGCCCCATAGGGGGTAGCACTGTACAGGTTAGAATGTTCCTTGGTTGATGTAGGTTCCTCAACTTCAACCCGCCTAGGGGTGCGTCAGTGTGACACCAGCATTGAAACAAACCAAAGATGGCAAACAACCACCCAGAAAATCATCCTCTCTTAATCTAAACAAATCAACGATGTAAGTAGATAAAACCATTGTTTTTACTTTATAAGTTATATTTATATGTCATAAAACAACATCACAAGGTTATTATGTAGTGTATTAAATGCAACACATAAATCAATTTTCTTTATAGGACAAAATTGTTTGTTGCAATCTAAAGTGACTAATATTAGCGCACACAGGGCTAAAGAACCAAAAGGAGGCAGTAATTTTACACGTAATACCTAATACTAGTAACTTCGGTCTTTATTAATGTTATGAATTTCAGTAATAAACTTTTTTTAACAGTGGCGACTACCAAGAAAAATCAATGCTTGTCTGTTTGGGACTGATGATTCTGAAGGATCGAGGGATTTCAATGATGAAGAAAATGAAGATAATGTCCTCAGATTGCCAGCACAAGAGAAGCAATCTTTATTTCAAGCGAATTGGAGTGACAATACTTTTTGGGGGACAGCGACCCTGACTATCATCCCTCAACTAGTGACAGTCGATAACACGAAACGCCAGCCAGCAACATCAACAGCAGTCAAAGGTAACTAGATCATTCCAAATTTCTTTATCCTAAACCTAACCTAAATGTAATCTATACATTAATAACACACAAAAATACATGTAATTAACTATGGTTTTTACACACATTCTACTTTAAAATTCTGTTGAAAATTATTAAATTACTTTGTAAACTGAGGTACATGATTTATTTTATTTATTAAATTGAGATTGTTTTCCCAGAAAAATCAACTAACCCCAACAAGGAAGAAAAATACTAAACTAACTGCAACCACCCAAATCAAGAGAACAAAGAACCATAACTACCATCTACTCTCCTTACTCGCCGAACCATGGAGGAAAAGAGCATTTTATTTCTCTCCTGATCCTGTAGACCTTCTTCACGAAACCTTCGGTATATACCAAACTGGACTGTAAACGAATTGGATGTAATGGAGAAGTTTGTTGAACTATAATTTATGATGATGAATATATTCTTTTTTACAATTTGGTGGAGAAAAGCAAAACCAGACTATATGTACTTAAGAACAGGTAAAAGTTTGAAACTTATCTTTGAGAGAATTCCAAAGTTTGTGATTGGTGAAGTAAAATATTTGTAATGTTCAATCCCCTACAGTTGCCCTACCAAATGACGTCATGTATTGGGACATAGGAATGGAGAGTTGCTGTAGTTTTGCTTGATGCAATCATGTGCTAAGGGAACAGGTTTTTTTCAAATAAGAAAATATCACTAAAAAATATGTCCTTTGATGATGACATATTAATAGAAGGATGCAAAGGAAAGTGCCGATAGGCTATGGAAAATACGGAGAACCACAGCACTGATTGAACCCGTGATTTTGTTAGGATGCTTAAACACAAACCAAAATCAAACGCACGATCTGTATCGATGAATGATAGACTAAACCCTTCAGGTGGCAAGCAAGTGAACTTTAGAACAACAGTACATTCCCAACCAAGCCAACCCCTTAGGGGAAATTAAGGATATTTGTTTTTGGCTAATCCTACACTTACTGGATTTATATGTGACTTTTGTGGTTTACACCAGAATCAGACCACCTTTACTCAAGATAATTGCAGGATGGAAGCTTTTGGCAATGGTGAGTCTGGCTGTCGTTACTTTAATCTAAACTAAACATAACAAACTCTGGGTCCTTTAGTTCCTGGTCAAGCATGTCAATTTACATCGTGATCAGATATTTTTAATTAACTGTACGATTAAGCTGAAGAACCCTACTACTTCATTAATAATCGTCGGAATTAATATGATTGCTCAGGGACTTTAAGGAAGGATAGGCTTCCCCAGGATAATGATCCTTCCCTGACGACAACAATTTTTTAAGAAAGCCCAAAGTAGGGGGGTTCAAGCCACTGTCCAGTGTTCGCTGTGCCCGATGGTGCGATAAAGCATTAACAAAGTGGGCTTGGATAACAAAATCCGTAACTATGATCTGCAACTAATGAGTTCCGTTGAGCCCATGTGTGAGGTTAAAAGGTGGTCAACAGGCCTGAGAAGAGGTATATTCAATCAAAGTGTCCCCCAACGACAACTCAAGATGTGGTGGCAAGGTCATCAAAACAACAAAAATATAATGGAGGAGGTGTGATTTGATAGAACAGTAATACTAATCTTAATATGTCCCTTCGAGATCTAGAACTAAAAAAATGGACAGGTAAGAGATGATAATCTTTGCAACTTGTTTGTGATGTAGCCCTAGGAAATGCAATGGCTTCAGATGAGGAGATTAATTTAAGAAATCGTCCTAAGGAGTATTCTGGCCCAAGGAGCAATTGTTCAATTCAGTTAGTATCAGAGCAGCAGGTTCAGCAGCATTTCAAGTTGGAATTAGGTAAATCACATGATTGAGAAGAATAGTGTTCTGTCTGGATGTTTTGATGAAAATAGGGATGAAGATCAAGGACAAGAACCAAGAAGAATGGGATTTTTGGATCTTGGAGGAAGAGTGGCGGGAGGCTCCATGTTTAGAGAAAAGACTTGCAAGGCCGCCACCCACTTTAACAACCCGGAGGTGACAACAGAAAAATTATCCAAAAAAAGGAGGTGGTGCTCTTTACCAAAGTGTATAAAAAAAAAAATCTCTAACTGTTTTTTTGTACACAGTGCAAAGTTTAAAATCTTTGCCTTTTTTTGTAGATGGAAGGAACATGTATTTTGCTAAAATAACCACACAAAGTAATTTGAAGGAGGGAGGGTTCATGATTAATTTAAAAATTCCTAATTAACTTAGTATTTTTAATTAACTCAAAAATCAACAGAAACTCATGGGAAGTCGTTGTATGTAAAAGACGATAGCTCAGTGCAAGTATTTTTAATTTTCTTTTTGTACTCATGTTAATTGACACTCAAGGTAAAAAAATTGGTTTAAACACTGGATGTACTAATTTTTTTAAAATACATTTTATTTCTAAAACCCATTTCAGTCAGTCCGAAAGTGCATATTATTAGGTTAGGACAATCAAAAAAGGGTAGAAAAAAGGCACAACAGAATTTTTTAAATATTTTTTTTGGCTCTTTTCATTTTTTATAGACAAGTTATTATCATGTCATATGATATTTTAAAGAAAAAAATTCTCGGACTCAAGGCCAATTTTTTAGA
>NW_025786931.1:0-18322 GCF_021130785.1 Homalodisca vitripennis
AATCGTGTGAACTGGTGTTACGCAAATATTATCTGCGGGCTGGTACTTGATAGTGTTTCTGTTATCTGGAACGCTCCGGGGCAGAAGTCAGTGCTTCACTAGATATTCGTATACTGTAGTTTTGGGATCGAGTGGAGTAGCGTGGAACGATCATGGATCCACCATCCACTAGTTTTGCGAACCAATCATAGTGAATTTGGTGTGTCAGAGTGTTTTGTCGGGGCATGTTAAGGAGTTTAAGTTTCCGGACCGAAACGAGATTATAATTAGTTTCTGTACATTCTGGGGGGAGTGGAAACACAAACACTAATATGGATAAGTGTTCTCCTATTAATGGGTCCATTTAATAAATTGTATTCATATTAGGGGATATTCATGATTTTTACTAAGGTTTTTTTTACACGGTACGTAGATTGCCCTTTCCATTTATCAATTCAATTTATTATTTTCTGATCAGGCCCCTCTAGAATTTGATATTTTACTGTTAGGTACTATCTCGAGGGGATTTCTTTCATTGGACATCAGCGTTTGACCAAAGGTACTTTTGCTGAAGAGCCCGATGCTGATGGGAGCCGAAGGCACTCTTCTCAACTCTCGATAACAAAACTAATTAATTTGTAGCTCGAAAATTGAAGAAAAACATTTGTTCTTTGGATCAAAAAATTCTGCTCTATTTTCAGTTATTTATCTTTTCATTATTACGCTTTAGCAAAGATGGTGCCAGACAATTCCGATATGGACGTCATCACGAGGGTTGAATCATGGTCACAAAAGGTCACGGTGATGCCCGATTGTGGATGTAGAAACATGGAAATAATTGCTCCGCGCTTTGAAACAGTTGTTTCCATTTTTTATGTTCATACTTTGAAACTTCGTTAATCTCTCATTTCCACCCTGACAAACCTGTGTTATTGTTTTTGTTCTATAGGACGATTCCATATAAGTATCATAACGCGAAACTCGTATTTTTGCCGCTCATCCGGCCAAGTTAATGTGACAATTAAACCAACTACTGTTTGGTAGTTGATTTTAAATGACAGATATTTGGTATTGTGTTATTTTTAATAGTAGTAGTGTTATTTTATAAAACCAAGAATTCTTGTTTTTTGGCGTTTGTATAGTTTTGCCATGAATGTGGTAAATACTACCATATCATGTTGTTTATTTCATAGGCTAGTTTTCAATTTACCAATATAATAATTACCGTTTTGTAGTTTATACCCAGCTTTAATCTATATGTTATCATATAATCTATATAGGCCTATGCCTTCTCATAATAAATATGGTTTTTTATTCTGAATTGTCATAAGCGGAGAAGTAGAAAGTAAACAAATGGAAATTCTGATCCCCAAATAAAAACATCAGTTCTGGCTGAAACATAACCTCAAAAATTTGAAAAAGTGGTTAAGTCTTAGAGCTAAGTGTCTGTTCAAAAACTGATATAATTAATATGTTAAAATATAAGCCACTATTACACTTAAAATGAATATTCAATCACAATTTTTTTATTCTAGAGGTCTGAGATCCTCTAACAGTAATTCTTGTTTCATCATCTAACTTAATTTAATGTTAATGATAAATTTCAAGTCAGCCATACCTTTTTATTTAAAGATAGGAAATTAACGCACTCATTCTTCAATTTTGTATATGTGACAAATTTCACCTGCAAATCAATAAGAAAGGTATTAATATGTCATCACACATAAATTACAATTATCAAATAAATGCTATTGAAATTTGGTTAAAATACGGACGCGCTAACTGTCATATACGTAATAATATGTTACTTCTTCCCATTATCTACATATTTTCCATTCCTAAAATCCCTAATTTTTCTAAATTTACAATTAAATTCTTAGACCATGTGATCCTCTCAAAAGTTTACAATCTTTTGTTATATTTGGGTGTTATAGCAGACAGGTGCACGGCGACGACATTACACTGATGTCACGGGCCGTTCGCCCGTCACCACCGTTCTAACGTCAGTCAGGCTACTACAGCTCCAGCGTGTTTGCGATTTTGAAAAGCAGACGTGTGTTACATCTCACTCCAGCTGTTGCACAACCAAGTAAAGCAGACAACATGAGGAACCTTTTTTTTACTGCCATTAGTTATAAAAGGCCATTTGTCACAATGCTAATAACGCCACGTCATATAAGAAAAAATCATACGTGGATAGGTTGTAACTTAGTCATTTAACTATAAAAACGTAGTATATGGAACTGTAAAACCTCATAATTATTAGCATATAAAAAACACTTTCAAAATGGGTCTTAACTATTAATTCTATTTTTAATTTTTATACATGCTATTTTTATTATAAGCTAACTATGGGATTACAAAATAAAACAAAATAGTTTTTTTAAATCACAAACATTTACAGGGACATAAGGCACTATTATATGCAACAGAGCCAAGGAATACTTGGGGTTTCAGCTAATTTGGAACAAGCAACGATACTGAATTTTTAAGTGGACTACTTTCTTTTGCTTGTTCCTTCTGTACATGTAATGATATTGCTCAGGGAAGGGAGAATTTCGTTCCGCGTCAAAGTTACCGCCATCACGCTCTCTAGGCCCACTAGGGACGTGGACACATCCGCCGGGCATAATCTGAGTAGCGTTTTTCTTCTCCTTTTACCATTTAGTGGTTCTAGGGGGCTATCCAGCCCTAGTGGTGGTGAGGAATCGAGATACGGTTGTTGTATTCAACAAAGCACCCTGTGGTAATTCGGTATTTCGGAATACGTTTAATATGCGTTTGAGTATTTCTAACAGACAAGTCTAAGACCTTGTCTTACTTACTTCTCTATTCTTCTCCATTGTTTCCTTGAGGTTATTTGGAATTGGCCCTGCCCAAAAAAGGTGGGGGGAAAATTCCTTTGCCTCAGATTTTAGTGTGCCTCCTACAAAACATTCAGATCATCAAATAAGAACCCATGATTTAATGAACTTCAGAAAAAATATATTTTTTTTACTTGCTACTTCAGGTCCCGTAACTGAAAAATTCTTTTATACAGGGTGGCGCAGAGAAACTGGAAATTTTGAAATAATCACAATAAACCAATGAAATTGTACTAAACAAATTTGTAAATGCTTAAAATGTGTGTTAGGCAAGAAGAGTGGAAATTACCTTTAGAGGACATGTTTGGTAGAATAACAATAAAGTTAAAGTTCCACTTTTTAAAAAAGTAAACAATCAAGTTAAGTTGCTGTCCATTAGCCGCCTAACACATTCTTTCAATCGAATATTTCGAAAACTTATCATTGTTACGACGCAAATGTGTTCTCTGGGGATGGTTGGCGTGACGTGTGGTTCTTCAATTCTGACGTGAGCCTTTGAGCTCAGAGAAGATTTAATTGGCCTAAGTCTGGTACTACAACAGGCTCTTTCTTTAGATGTCCCCATAGAAATAAGTCGCATACTGAGAGGTCTGGAGAACCGAGGAGGCCAAGTGACGTTAGCGTTCCTTGAAATTATGCGCTCCCCAAACAAACGCCTCATGCCTGCCATTGACAGATTGGCAGTGTGTGAGGTGGCTCCATCCTGTTGAAACCAGGCTTGCTGAATGTCAATATCTGGAAAATCATGAAGCCGTGGAGCAAAAAATATCTACAGCATATGAATGTAACGTTCAGATGTGACAGTTACAGTGTAAACATTACCATCCTCAAAGAAGTAAGATCCAATTATCCCTCGACAAGACACTGCACACCATACAGTAACTTTTAAGGCTGTATAACGGGACGTTGATTGAAGTTCACTGGGATATCTGCGAGCCCAGTAACGCATGTTCTGCTTATTGACATGCCCATTTAAATGAGATTGGGCCTCATCAGACATCCAAAGATTTTTCAAGGAAATTTGCGTCCTCATTGATTTGTCAGTAGCGGTTCACAAAATTGTAAGCTTAATTCACCGTCATTTGATTTTAGAGCTTGAACAATCTGAAGCTTGTAAGGATGAAACTGCAGGCCGTGCAATATTCTTTGCACACCTCCGACGCTCAAGTCGCTGTGATGAGGCGATTTTTCGTACAGAACGACGCGGACTCCTTTTCCACTATGACTCGCACTGCATCAAAATTTTCTGAGGTTCGAACAGTCACTATTCGCCCAGGAGGTTTTTTTCTTTAAGGCCGAACCAGTCTCTTTAAAATTCCGAACCCATGATGATATGGCATGTGAAGAAGAAACTCGACCGCGGGGAGGAATATCATAATGGCGTCGGAACACTCGTTGTGCAGCTGTTACACTGTCGCCACTTTTGTAGTACGCTCTCACGGCAACGGCATGCTCCGCACCACTCCACTGCTCCATATCAACTAAATTACCGTTACTACTTGGCGTCATGACTTCCGTCACTTACTCCTACGAGACTTACAGGTGTACCAACAACAACTTCAAAATTTCCCGTTTCTCTGCGCCACCCTGTACTGCAGGTTTTGTCACCATGATCGTAGAAATAGATTGAAGCCAAAAACGTCCATCATATTTTGTTTGTACACAACAACAATGAAATAAACGTTCATTTTTGTCTTTATTGTTTACAAATATATTTATTACTTGAATATTTGTACAATATTATACTTTTTGTCAAGTTTGAAAATTTTTAATTGGTCTGTCCCAAAATATATATAGTTATTTATTTAACTAAAACTCCTCACAATAAACATTTGTATAATGATAATACGAATACAGCCAACTTGAAACAGAGCTTTTTTTCGTCGTCTTCGCCTCCTAATAGTGTTAGCTCTAGGCTAATAAGGACTTCAGCGGGAAATTCCCCATGCCGCCTCACATGTACAATTTGTTTTCTGTTTTATCTATCTTCTAAGACGTTGAAGGAAGCAGTGGCGTAATACAAGTACCTCCCGAGCAACCCTCCCGCAATGCGGGGGAGGCGCGGCGGTGTCAAGGGGCGCCACACTAAGGAATGAAAAAAAATACAATAAAAATTATAATACCGATTTTAAACCAAAATTTCTTAAGGTTGAATATCGACAATTTTTCATTGTAATCTTCCTTTATAATTTTTTTTTGTATAAAATGGATGGAGAGAGCGAGAGGAATATCGTAGGTGCCTATTATCATTTCTTGTTTTAGTTAAACGCCTTTCAAAACTAAAGGCAGGCAAAACATATTTGCTGAACGCCCCACGGAAGTGTATTTTAAGGCGCTTTACAGGACCTTGTGGGTGAGTCGTGAGCGTGGGGGTGTCGCGTGCGGTTGTACTGTACCCTTGTTTTCATGTTCGCGACTTGAATACTACTTCCCCCTCCACCTCCCTCCCCAACATCTACCCAACAAGTACCAATTATTTGGTTTAGGTAGATATTCCTTCAAACCAGTATAAGACACAGCTGTGGTTACCTTGTCACTGCAGATACATATATTCCGCATTATACTCCGTTACTGTTTTACTTCTAGCATTTTCGAAAGTTGTTGAATTATTCAGTAGGCCCCTACAATCTGTGAGTGGCGGTTGAAAAGTTGTTTTGCAAAACTTACATATCCTCTTACAGGGAAGACTTATATTATGGGGACGATGTAATCTAGAAAACTTAAATCAATAATTAAACAAAAATGTCTAAAAAAAAACCTAGTGGTGGCAGAATACCACGGAAAAATAAGCGGAAGAAGTAGAGGAGAAGAAAAAGCAAAAAAACAACCCCAAAACAAAAAATTATTGAATACTATTTTTTAAATCTGACATATCTTCTTAGTGTAAACAACAAATGACAGTGTAAGGAAACAAATAGACTATCCGGTTTAATTCTGTGAGTGTAGTCTGAAATAAGTTCTCCTGACCTACCTACCATCGAAGTACAGATAAATGGCAACATCTACTCATTAGTAAGACCTCAGAAATAGTAAGAGACTTAATGGAATAATAGATAAGCGTTTAACTACCGCCGACCCACCGGCCGTATTGAATTTCTCACAAATAACGAACCAGGGACGTGAGTCTAAGAACGTTAAGAATAAATAAATGTATAGCTGTAGCTTGCTACCGTAGCGGACATTGTGATTAAAAAACTGTTGGTTTTGCATATTGATTACTAATGAAAATCAGGTCAACTAACGTGGTGTCTATTTTTAAAACTGACAATTTGGGCTACTACACCACTTAATGTACGGAAGTATCCCTCTTTAAAAGAAGAAGATAAAACTTTCATTTTGAGAATTCTGAAATCCAATGTAAAGGTCCCACAGGGGCCTGTTTCCTCAAAGACTCTCGACAAACAATACGATCTTTTTAAGCAGTGCATTGTTTTATTACAAAATTGCTCAAAACGGGGCCAAAACTGACTAAGAAACGGTTTTGGCTTTGGTTATTCACCTTTATTAAATCGGCGTAATAAAACTTTGTGAACCATTGTTGGTTGTCTCGCTGACAGAACTGGAACCCTAAATATTAAGAGATGCTTGGGTGGTAACAGGTCTAATAAAAGATTGGCACAGGTTTAAGCAAAAAAAATTAAAGAACATGAAACATCTCGTATCACACTAAAATTGTGTTTAAATTTCCACTGTTTTTAGCATTTATAGTAACCTGTAAATAAAATAGCCAAGATGGCAAAATCACTTATTTCAAAATGTATGAAGCGCTGAGTATTTGTGAAGATTTCTCAAAAGAACCTTTTAGATGTAGTAATAATACTTATGGCTTTACTTGTAACTTAGCGTTCAAGAAAGGGCATCGTGAAAGATAGAAACATATTTGAAACATGTGGACACTAACGTTCTGGAAACTTTGTTGAATATTAATAGATTTGTTGATACGTACGATAAAACGATACCTCTTCCTAAAAAAAGTCACTTAGACAAACGATTCAAAGCAAAGTTAAGTATTTGTCGTCGCCCAAAATCCAATAATGAAAATTGATCATGTTTGCCGTCCACAGCATGTTTCTGGGATGAAAGTTCTGTAAGTGAAATCCAAGCAGCTCCTTATCTTCTCTCTGGTTAATACGACAAACCACTCAAGGACGTCCTCAAATAAAAACTGATCAACCTATCTGATAGTAAATCAACGACATGATGGGGCCAGGTCCAAAACGAAGACTTACGAAAAAACCTTGAAACATTAAAGAATCATTCTTAAGGGGCTTCATTAGCTCTTACAGAGGCCAAAATAAAATTCGGAAAAAAAAAAATTTACTGAACCGAGGTTTGCTAAATTTTTTGGAAAGAAGAAAAACAACATTAAAATTGAAAAGGTGTCTAGAAGGCCAGAGGTTATGACGGGGCAAGCCGTAATGAGTGGAAACTATTCTGGAATTCCAATCTCTCCCAATCTAGAATAAAGCAAAAGTCGCCAAAATGAATGCAGAGTACGTTGCTATTGTTGCCCGTATCTTCTCGCATAAGATTTTAAATTTGGTACTACAATGACTCAGTTACATGAGCATAACAGATAATGATTTACTTTATTCTATACGATTTATGGAGGGTCAATCAACATTTATACGTGTTTATTTCGGCGAAAGAGCCTGCCAAGATTGGCAAGCTTTTGAGAGTTCAGGGAAATCTATGGAGCAAAAAGGGGGGGTCTATACTGTAGCGAAGGACAACACAAAAGATGACTTAGGTACATAAAAGCGTCACTATCGACCTCGCCGTTGTGGGTTCTCGATTCTAGGTGTACGATCTGTTTACTGTTACTGGCCCGAGTAACCACCGTGTAAAACTATTGATTTCTGTCAAGAACACACTTAAAGTCTGTTTGACCGAATATTATTCTGACTTCTAAAAAGAATAAAGTAGAGTTTTAGAGGCACAACTGGATCCTGCAAAAAAACAAATATGACGACGCAGTGTTTTTCTGGCGAATGGTTGTATTGATTGCTTGTACAACACACATACACAACATCCAAATCGTAAAGTTTTTCAGAAGAGCGTGCGAATTACACACACACAGCTAGCGAGTACACACACACATATACATCTCTCTCACCAAAGTTCTATATTACATCTCAAAACACTACAAAAAGAGATAGATAGTCTATCACAACTTAGTATAGATAGACGGCAACACACATAAACACATTGACAGAATCTCGCAACTAGCCCTTCTAGTGAGAAGAGTGTAATGACATACGTATACGAGAACAAAAGAGAGCAAGATATGATGTTTTTGGTTAAGGTGTTGTTAAAGAAGCTGGAAACGCTCAGCCAGGGTGATTGGAAGCGTGGAAAAGTTATGAAGGTCTTTCTTTCCGTCACATCACTCTGTCTGGCCGAGATTTAAAATCAGAGTGAGACTATACAAAAAGTACACCAATTACAGCAGGGGAAAAGAGACAACAGAACAAAAACTTACAGTTTTGACGAACTGACCATGACGATGTAGAGAAATAGAGGTTTCATAGAAAATGCCATTGCAAGACATACAAAGTACAAAGTACCTTTTACTACAAGTTTTAGACTCATAGGATATAGTTTAATTGCTCAGAAAATCATCACAGACGTACTTCTTATAAAGCAGCAGTGGATACAGGATTATATACAACATCGATGCAGTTTGAACATCACTTTTATACTAACTGAGGACCAAAGTACCCCTCACAGTAGACAGAGTGTGACAAGATCTTGTGATATCACATAAATATTTTCAGCGGCTCTCTAGGAAGTTTATGTGAGTAAGTACTGAGATGAAGATGTTTCACACGGTGAGTTTAGTGAGACACAAATACGTGATTGTGTTCAGAAACTTGGACGGAAGATTTACATTTCCACTTCGGATGAAATAAAAAAAAAATCAAGAGGATTGAAAAAAGTTAAGGATTTAGCCCTACAATAATTTATATGATAGAAAACGTGACTTTGTCAAGCTAGAGTTCCTTCACCTGATGTCACTGCTACAGTAGGATGATGATGCGTCTCTATCATAGATCTTGATCTCCCATGTTACGGGGATGAGGGGGTTACATGCGTCAGCGTAGAGTGAGATGAGAGTGTGAGAGAGGTATATTATTGTATGAATTGGTGAGTTGTAGAGTCTGTTTACTGTGATCATCACCGAAAATATCATACATCTCTAAACCCGTACTAACTATAAATTTATTATAATTTTTGGAGGGTGGGGAGAGAGTGTGTGCTATAGATAGGGTGTGTGTGTGGATGAAGAGTGATTGGTGTATTTTGGTATTTATTGATTGTTTGATTGGGGGGGTGGGTGTTAAGAAGAGTGTATGAATTTTCTATACCCTTAAATAGTGTGATTATGTATACTTGTATTAAATGTGGGTTGAGGGGGGGGGTGGGGTTGGGAGGAGGGAGGAGGTGTGTGGTGTGGGTGGTGTGTGAGTGTATAGATGTTGTGTGAGTTGTTTGTAGGTGGTAAGGATGGTGGAGATATTGGTGTGTGGTGGTAGAGAAATGGTAGAAGGGATAGGGGTTTGGAGGTTGATTATTTTGTGATGTTTTTAAAGGTAGTTAGTTTTGTTGGGGGGGGGGTTGTTGTGGGTGGTGTAAAGGGTTGGTGTGTATTGGTGGTGTTAACCTGAAAATGGCATAATGATGTTAACAACATAGTTTTTTTAATCTTATATATAAATTATTCAGGTCATTTTTCTTAACTCCAAGCTCATAAAGAAATATTTGAGAAACACTAATGACCAACTACCTAGGCCTGAGCGCTTTGGGTGAGAGTCCTTGAGACATCAGATACAGTGAACGGGCTTCGTAGGATCAACTTGAAGATGTAGTAGCCTTGAAAAAATCATTTCAGTTCACTTAAGGAAGAAGGAGAGGGTTTAAAATAATAATGGAAATAATTAACATGTCTACAAATTTTTTTCTATTTTTTATTTTAATGTTTGAGTCGATAGTTTCATTAATAATAAATAATCTACTGTAATGAATATCAATTCATTTTAAAGTTTTTCTTTTCCTTTTTGATCAGTTTTTTTACAAAATGTAATAAAAATAAACAGTTGCAAGCCAAGCCAACGGGACTAATCAACCTTATTTATCACAAAATGTTAAAGGCCACTCATTTAAAAAAGTAAACAGGTTGATATGTTCTTCTATTACAGCGAATTTAAATTACCGCGTTAAAGTTAGAGTGAACATCCACAATGAGAATAACAAGTGTAGAACCAGAGCCAGGGGAAGTAGGCTATAAATTAGTAACGAATGCGTGGTAGGTCAGTAGGAGGAAGGGGAGGGGTGGTGTTAGGAGCCGACCAGGAGGGGCGTGGCCATTTCAGTATCGCTGCGGGGGAGGCGCGACTCTGTCTAGTTACGACGCCCAACTGTGTGAAGGAGAGTCTATGTAAAGGGTCTAGGTTTATCCTTCTCTCTTCTCCCGGCTAGAGCCGGATATCTTGAAACAAATTTATTTTAACAGTATTAGGTCCAAACTAATGAAATTACTGGTAGTGTTTTGAATTCGATTCGATAACCTTCCAAAGAAAATTTGATATTTCCATTTTCAAAAAGGTAGTCAAATTCATTTGAGGTATTTGGAATATAGTAAATTCATATAATAATGTTAAACTTGCACAGGCTGTATATTTCCGAATCCTATTCGAGTTCCTGTATTCAATTTTAACCATCAATAATGCAAGAAGACCGTGTCCCAAATGAGGGGTTTTATAATCGCCGTCCTTAACTTTTGGGTGCTATGAAATGTTAATGTTGTTAAAAAGAAGGGATTAAAATAATCAAATTGATTGAGATCTTTACTAGCAAACGAAAGTCGTAGCTGCTACATTTTAATTCTGGAAGGAAAATGTTAAAAATTTTCCCTGTTGATGAATAATAATTAATATCAGATAAGAGGTATTATTATAACTCTTATAAATTTCAATTACATTTACGAAATACTTAGCCTTAACATTAAATTTAAAAATAAATGACCCTAAAAGCAGATTTGTAATAAATTATACAAACTTTTCTCTGACGAAACGTCCAAAACTATTCATTGAGCTTTTTTTTATTAATAAATTACAAGATTTAACAGAGTGTCAAACGCACAAAAACACGAGAACAACGAGAAATTGGGACATAACAATAGATAGCTGAGATTTAACCAAAAAGACTTTTTAGCATAGAAATGTTTCAGAGAAATTGTTTGTTCCTTATTTTCCAACGTTTATATATAAACCCATTAAATTTTAATAAAATTTTAGAATATACATGACAATAGACAAATGTAAGTAATTATTTTCGCGAAATGCAAGTAATTGTAGAAAAAAAGATATAACTGATCCAAGCTATAAATAAAAACTAATATAACCTACAATTAACCTAACACTACCTATGAGAAAAAGATAAATGTAATTTATTTAATTGAAAAACTATTATGGAGAAACACAAGCATGTCACTCCAACCTAAATCACCTTACACTTAGCAATCGTGTGACTTAGAATCTCCTGCCCTTAGTACCCATGACGTATAATCCGCTAACATATCAGCCCAGAAGATGGCGCCTCACCGAGGTCGCAGTCGTATCAGGAAACGATTGTAGGTACGTATTTGCAACACAAAAAGAAAACCAACGGCTAACGCAGATGTTTCAGGACTACTACCCTATCTGTCTGGATGTGACTACTATAACTATAATCTGGCTTCAGGAAACAATGCCCTTCAAGGTTAGGCGCCCAAGTGGTAACTGCCGGAGGTGGGGAAGACAAGCTGAGCTGCCACCTCAAACCCTGGATTTCCTCTCTATAATAAGATAAAGTTTATTTTTATTTAGGATTGAAAAAACATACAAATTTCAGGTATGTTTTTTCCCTTCAAGAGGGGATATGATGTATTTTTTAATTTTATAAACATACTAAAATAATTATATTTTTGTACTTTGTGAACATTCTTAATCATCATATGGTGGAAACATTTAACTGGTAATTTTTTTAAAATCAATCCCTCTTGGTTTATACAGACATACATACCTTTCTGTAAATATGATCGTTACAGTACCTTAATCTTTTAAAAAAAAGATGGTAACGTCCGTTTTATATTGCGGGCCCCTAGTCAGGGCTTTAAAAAACATGGCCCTAAAATACACAATAGGTGTACTACTTCAAAATGTCCACGACAATTCCTCGTAAAGTGATGAAAAAATAGTTTTTGTTTTTTTATGTCTTTTAGGAAGGGGATCTTGAAGGATTTTGACCATACAATTTTTAAAAATTTACCTGACTCAAAATTGATTGTACCACCTTAAAATGAGTCCACCACCGTATAATTCTAAAACCAAAACTAATAGAATGAGTTGACATAAATAAATTAAACGTTGGTTATTTCATTACAAAAATTAGTAATTTCAGTACCGACAAATAGCTACAGATTATTACAGTATGTGTGGGGTTGGAAAACATTGTTGCGTGTTCCTGACATGCTGTTGTTCGCCAGGATATGTCGGACTCAGATAATCCCATACCAAAAAAAACCCTCTGTCCTTCTCTGCCCTCTAATTCTCCTGTGAAAACACCGTTAGGCACCACTTCATAGGAGAAGTCTAGCTTTGAGCTCTTCGGTAATGCACTAGGAGTATCTGCTTCCTTTTGTTCTAATTACTTGTATCTTTAGCTTGCCCTCTCTCTCTCTATTTTGATGAAGATCTTGCAGGACCTCCATCGTGAAAGAGGTTATTGCATCCTACGCTGCCTTCGATGAGAGCATTATTCCCACTAGAGTCCTCTGGTCGAATATTTTGATCAAGGGCAGTTTTCCAGGGTATTCGGCTGTGTATTGTATGGGGAGCACACAAAGAACATTTGTTTCACATCTTAAACAGACCCGAGGCAGGTTGAGCATTCCTGAGAATCTTCATGTTGACATTGATACAGGTATACTCAAAAGCAGCACCCACGTTTTGTGTGTATATATGTATGTGACTTTTAGATGCACACTAAAAAAATTAACTTAGCTATAAAAATATATTTTATGACTATTTCTTATGTTCATGTACTTGAGACATCGATATTTTTATAATTCCAAAATTATATGTATATAATAATTTGAAAAAAGTGATCCAACCAACTTGCTTTTTTATTCTTAAAATAGTGAACAAAAAATGTATTAGGTACTATTATAAAATATTCAACTATTTTCAAAGTTAAAATTACTGTTTCTATTTTGGTATGCTTTAAGTATCACATCAATATGTTTTTTTTATTAAATTCTTTACTCTTTTCTTAATATTACGAAAAAGCAGTAAAACCAGTTTACATCTACGAGGTTTAAGAAATAGATTTACTACTTTTAACAGGAAATATTTCACAAGAAATTAAACTTAAAACAATAATTTATATTTTTATAAATGTTAAAATTTAAATATACAGTAGTGAGAGAACTCCAATTTCTATTTGGGGGATAAACCCCCCTGTTTTGGAAAGTTTATGATTTTAATTTATTGCATTCTTACAGTTTATATTTTTATTTACATTTAGGGGTTTAAAATTCAAATATTGCAATATTGTATTATTTAATCATCTAACACCATAGAGTAAATGGATTTTACAGCTACTAATCAAATGGATTCATTTTCATTTCTCGAGTTTAATTCATAATAGGAATAACAAATAAAATCAGCTTTCATTTAATATCAAATATCTATTGAATTAATCAACTTTTGTCACCAATTATTCAACAAAATATATCTATGTTTTATCCACTTACTTTAATACACTCTACTGATGTTATAACACTGTAGCACAATTTAGTGTTAGTCTTGTCAACTACACATTTTTTATTCAATGAATGGTTATGTAGTATAACAGAGTAAGCATTATACTAGAGTTTTGTACCTTAGGCAACTAATTAGCAAGTAAAATTACCTTATACAGTCTGTAAATAAAATTACTTGGTGTGAAAAAGTGCCAACTCATCAGCAATTGAATACATGTGAGTATTATTTTAATTACATGATATATTTATAAAACTCTTTACAAATAATATAAAAATGTCTGAAAACTATAAGAAATTATGCAATAAAAGTACTGTAAGCCTACCTTAATTATAAATAGTATGCACTAGGACATTCCATAATCAGCACAAAGTATCTTCTGTCACAAATGGTAAAGATAAGATATAGACAATGAAATGAATAGGTGGCTAGGAGTGAGGAATCTTCCCTTGGCGTATGGAGGAGGCATGTCAGTAGGCTGGTTTACCATAGCAACTAGTGCCTTCATAACCCGCATTGAATTCCTTTACTTGCCAAGGCATAGACCTAATCCCTTCAAAGCTTAATAGTATAATCATCTACTAATTAATCACACCCATTTATTATTTTTTTCAGAAGTGACAGATACACAACATCACACACAGTGAAGGTCATTTACAATAGCAATTACCTATCAATTATAAGAATGTAGTGAAAGAATGAAACAATGAAGATTAAATTTATGTTTAAAATTAGTGAGTGATAATTCATATATAGAATATATATATATATATATGGATGAATATATTATTGGTTTTAAAAAGCGCTATTTAATAGTAGCTTATTGTTTAAATAGATTTTTTAGTTATCCATGAAAAGCTTTGTTTGTAATTATAGTTGAGCAGCACAATCCACATAAAGAATGCCTAATGTAGTATTCTTGTACAACCACAGGCGAATCACTCGCAGCTTAATCAGGTCCAATTATAGGTGATGAATACTATTTCATCTGTTGTTCCTTATCAATTGGAAGAATGTGTAAGTTAAATGAGATTTATGTAGGAGTAAAATGATTTATAGCATTTTTGAGAATTTCAAGCAGTTGAAACATTAACCTATCAATAATATCTAAGGTATAATAGAAGATGTAAAAGATATGTTTTCAAACAAAGCATTGCGTAAACAAATTAATTACAATTAGATGTATTGCAATCTAGATAATTTGAATTTCAAGAACAGGTGGTATAAATTTACACGTGTAATCGACATTATATATTGACTAGCTTCAGTCACTGGTGCGAGGTCGTATTTGAACGTAGGCTAACCTCGCGAATATGGTGCGTAAGGGACCAATAAGGACACGGGGAGTTCAGTCAGGAGCCTGCGGAGTAGTATCGCCAAAAATTTAAGTGAAAGTTATTTTACGAAGGGGCTTGGTTTGTACAGGGTGATCCCTCTTGAAAAAGTCCCATCCGCCGTCAACAACCAGTCCTACAAAGCTCCCGTGTTGTCCGTTTAAAACTCTTAAAGAGTTGGTTGAGTTATTTTATTTGTACTAAAACTGTGGCAATATATAAGTTAATAAAAAAAGAAACACGTGTCAATTTTTAGTAATCTTAAAATATTGAAATTTAAGATTACCAGGTTTGTAAATAGAAGTTGTGAGTATGGTAGATGGGTTGATGTTTTGGTTAATCTAATAAAAGTACCACACACAACAAGTACAATCCTAATATTTTAAAAACAAAAAGTGGTGACGTTTTTATGTTGTGTTATATTCACCATATAATTATTAATACTTCCACTACTGATTTTAAATTAGATATGTGAAATGTATATTAATTATCATTTCCATAAAAACCTATTTTTCAAGAATATGAATTAGCAATTCCAACAGTTTTTTTTAAACTGAGAGAATTTTGTATGATTTATATTAAAAATATTACGGAGGCACAAGATTATGTGAAGGTTTAAAGTATTAAGAATAAGGTTATAACGTATGAAGTTTGATATAGTAATCCGTACTAATACTAAAAATATTTTCAAGAATTCCGTGGCCAACTTTTTATACACATCTGGGTCAGAGCTTGTTAAATGCTAATGGCAAAAACTCCCGATATTGGTGTAATATAATATTTTTTGTGGTATGTTATGATTATATGAATTAACCCATTTATTTCATATCTCATGTTAATTTGGGTTTTAAGATAGTTTTTATATCAGTTAGTAGTATCGGCCAAAATAAAACCCACGATAATCGCCTATATTTAAGAGTTTTTTGTAAGCATTTGTAAGAAAATTTTCAGTAATTAGGGCAACTAACGAACGGGTATTTCTTAAGAATAGCATTAATTTTTAGTCTCAATTTATCGAACCCACACACAACTTTTTGTATTTGTTTATATTTTGCGCGTATCTAAATGCAGAAGAACCAGAAAAGTCAGCTATGTACATAATGACAAGTTTCTCATAAATAAAATTTCTAAGCGAGTAGGCCCAATATAATGAGCGCAAAAAATGAACTACTCAATAAAAATATAATGTAACGATCATATAATATATGAGTTTTATATAAAGTTTCCCACTTCATTTTCTTATTGAGGAAGAATGAGTCGACATAAACCATTTTTTCTATATATGAGTGACTGAAAGTCGTGGTAGCAGTTCTGTTTACTGTTTGATATAAGTGGCGTGTTGGTAGTTTTCGTTCCCTCGTGGGCGGCGAATGCAATTTTTTGAGGCAACACCTGGTCAGCCCCGACCAATCTCGGCTGCCACTGCCCGAACCGTCCCAATACTAAAGCATGATTTTAAAACAGGTATCTAGTACAGGTAAAATGTAAAGTTGTATGTTGGTTCAGGAATTGCAAAAAGATCTTCTATAATATTATACATAACACCCATTTGACAGCATACATCCAACCCACCTCCTAACTCGACACAGTACCGTACGACTACAAGTTAGCATTGCATGCAGTAATTTCTATGGATAGAATGTTATTGGAAGTGTAGTACTCAAGAAGATTAATCCGGCATGAGATGATATTGTCCCATGATTCTTCTAAAAAAGAAAAAACTTTCCGGATTATCTTATTAGCGAGTCCTCCCCCCCCATTTAAGTATCGAAAATAAATTTAGCCCTATGGCTATACGATTGCCTATACTTTCCAAACCACGCAATATCAGTTACCTATTTATTAGAGTATTAACTCATGATCTTCATTCGCAGTGAAGTGATATGTGATGTTAAGTTTTCCTGATTCGCTGAGCCAGTTACAAAAAATGAACATACTATATAACTATTATCTGGCAGCCACTGCACAGTTTATTCAGGTTGTTTTAGGTGTCACTTTCATTCTGGGCTCGTTGCTTTAAATGACTACACGAGAGATAATATGTGAACGATTCAAATGTTTTTCATTTTAGGAAATCCTAACTCACATAGTTGTGATATCAAAATGGTAAGATATTGTTGTGTGGATTGTAAATGAAATGTGAAGTCACTACTACATAATACCAAATCAGCTCATGCAATCACTACTTCACAAAACTTCAGAAAATGAGCATTTGTTGGGGATAACCTCCTTAGACAGTAAGAGTAAAGAACATGCTGTGAAATGTGTTTTTTTCATTAACATTTATATCTCAATAATAATTCTTCTCCCTCCAACACACTCTGAGTAAGTTTTTTCTAAACAAAAGCAGTATATACACAGTGGGTGTAAGCGTGTGTACGGCCGGAGCGGCTGCCGGACGCGGCGCTCCGGCACAGCTTTAACGAAGTGTACGGGAGTAGCGTCTCGAGTCCGGCATAGCGCATTATAGAGACCGTTAGCTCTGAATGAACTGGAGCGCACACCCGCCTGTAGAAACGGTGGTACTGCTCGGAGGTCGGAGATGACCGAGGACAGAGATTCGCTGTGATAATAAATAAATGGGCCCAAGAACCAAACCGCGCATCACACTTTAATATGTCCGTTCAGAGTGGTATGCAACGTGTAAATTGATAGGCTGTGTTATGCTATGAGCGCAATAGGCAACTCCTTAGGAAGCTCCTACGCAACCTAGCGCCTTCATGAAAAATCACGAGATAGGCTCTCTTCACGATCTCACATTCTCTCACCCTCTTCGCCTCCCTCCCATGACAGGTAGTGCCAACACTCACCCCGTCCCTCCGTCCCATCTCCTAACTAAACTGCAGGAAAGTTGGTATTACACTTACACAGACAAGATTCGAGAGAGACGTTGTTTTATTCGCGTATTCTCCCAGGTGTCTATGTTAGTGAGTGCGTGTATTAAGCTGCGTTAGTTGCCGGTCGAAAGTCTAAGTTCGTAGTGAGGTTGAGTTCAATACAGATTCGAGTACCATATATTACACTGTTTAGTTTGTCTTCTTTGAGTTAAGGACCACTCGATCATATAATCCACATGACACTTGTGAAAGCCTATTACTAATTATTTATTTTTAATTATTAGTGAAATTTTGTGAAGTGAGCGATGGAACCTAAAAACCCTAAACAAAAATATATAACGTCAGTTATGTTATTAAAGTGCCCCTAATCTATGACTAGAACCTCAAATCTAGTTCCAGAAACATCAAATACAAGAAAGCTAAATATATATCAAAAAAATAGTAGTAACTCTATCGAAAGAGGGCCATGGGAGGCTAATGAAAAGGAAGTTCGAGCAGATGACCCC
>NW_025786932.1:0-14677 GCF_021130785.1 Homalodisca vitripennis
TAACACTCAGGGTTAAGAAACAACAAAAAGCACCATTGTCAATTCATTAAACACAGCATAATTGATTGTAATAATAGTACAAGTTCTTACAGGTTTCACAGAACTGTCCGTGATATCCAGTGTACAAACACACTCTGGTTGTTCTGCGAGAGGTTGGCTGTGACAGGTAGCATTGTGTTGACAAGGACACGATGCACACAAGTCGATCTCAATCTCACAATGAGTTCCTTGTATCCCGGCTCACACTCACACCTTCACAGACAATGTTCAGTCTAAGTCTCTCCTCTATTCATGAATATATTTGTAACTTAAGAAGTTTGGTTATTGCTACAGATTACATGTATGTATTCATTGTAGGATGGAAACAATAATAAGCACAGACAGGGTAACAATGAGAACCGTCATGGTGAAACACACTGGCAAAATTATGAGTACTGAAAACATAGAGCCATTCAACAAGGGATATTGGTAACAATTATATGATTAATATGAACCAACAAAAACCACCTTTTATTTGCGGTTATAAAAAGGCACTATCATTAGCTACTAAATCATTCACTCAACAAAGATTTCGGTCAATGGTTTTTGAGAAAATTTGTTTTGACCTCACTATTTCTGTCACATGTTTTGTTTACTGATGAGGCAGGATTTTTGAGAAAATGTGTGGTTAGAGATTATTGGAAAATAAATTGTTAGGAACTGTAGTTTTGCCAAACAGACTAAATGGGCATCATATTTGGAATTTGTACAAAACTTGTTCCGTGAACTATTAGGAGACATGCCTCTACATGAAAGAAATACAGTAGGGTTTATGCAGGATGTGCTCCTGCACATTTTAGTTTAGATGTTAGGCTACGCTTAGAATGTATTTTTAGAAACAGATGCATAGCCCATGGTTGTCTTGTAGCGTGGCCTGCCAAGTCCCTTAACAAAAAAACCCCCTTGATATTTTGTTTGGGTTTACCTTAAATCTTTGGTATACCAACGTCTGTACAAAGTATTTTAATGTTAAGGGAAAGAATATCGATTGGATGTACTGTAATATGATTAGGCAGAAACTGGAAGTATATGAACAAATGAGTTCTATGAGAAATTGACTTGAATGATGCATAGACATGAATTATGGACACATTGAGCACATGCTGTAGGATTGCTAGTACTTTTTTGTTAATCTAACTAAACCTTATACTTACGCATCTTTTATTTAAAAAAGAGCACTACGCCATCCATGTCACAATATAAGCTACACCTACTGTATCTATTTTAGTAAATAAATTTATTTTTTCAAATTTTAAATTTCAAATCAAATCAAATTATTTATTGCCATTGATCACATTGCATACATGAAATAGGCATTGTCATAAATTAAAATACTAAAATATAAAAAGCACAGTAATAAAATACATCGTCATAATTTAAAATTATAAAATATGAAATATGAAAGTACAATTATGCAATAATCATATAAGAGCTCTGCATAAGACAAGTCAATGTAGAATCAACAGAACATTAAATCTACTTCACAGTTGAGAAATTCAGCTAATGTATAAAATGGATTACTCAACAGCCAATTCATTAGCTTACTTTTAAACACAGTAAGAGATACTGCTTGCGCAGACTCATCTAATTTGTTAAAAAAGTTTACACAATTTATCTTATGAGATGAACCAATTTTAGTTAATCTATGCTGAGGAATATTGAGCTTAAACCTATTTCTTGTATTATGTACATGTATGTCTTGCCTGGTGAGGAATAAGTGTAGGTTAGATTTTGTGTATACTAATACCTGAAAAATATAAAGATTGATAACGGTTAATATCCCCAAATGAACAAAAAGGGGTTTCGGCACCTGCTCTACAAATAGTTCTTATAACTCTCTTTTGAATCAACAAAAGATCTCTCACAGATGTTGCCATGACCCCAAAGAATCAGACCATAAGAAATATGGGACTGAAACAAACCAAAATATGCTGTTCTTAAATATTCTATAGTAACAATGTCTCTCAATTTCCAAATCAGGTAACTAACCCTAGAGATCCTACAGCACAGGTTTTTAATGTGATGAGACCAATTTAATTTTGAATCAATGTACATGCCAAGTAACTTTACTGATTGAACCTCCTGAGTTTGAGCTGATAAGCTTAATATAATATTTTGGGTTTTATCTTGATTACAAAGCAATCTATTTGAGGAGAACCAATTCAAGGCTTCATCTTCCCCTGATTTCATGGTCATTTGAAGATTGATGAGATTCTTATTACAGGAGAAGAGAGAAGTGTCATTGTAAACATGTCATTTTTACAGGGGGTTTAAATAAGTCACTTTTTATTTTTATTGAGAGGAGAATTATTTTTTAGTTAATGACATGTTATGATTTTTAATATTCTTCCACCTAACAATTATTACTCCAGTAGCACACACCATCAACGCAGAGAAAGACACGTCAGCTGGCGGGGCTGCGGCTCGGGCCGGGTAAGGCAGAGTTTCAGGATTACATTTCCGCCGGAGTTCGCTTCAAGGGTGAACTGAAGCGCCTTACAGACGGGACGACTCCCAGTACTTACAGATAACGTATAGTACGCTGTGCACTGGATTCCTGGCTCTCGGTCGCATGTCTTTCGAGTCGGTGTTAGCAGTCGGAAGTCGTCGGAGTCGGATGGTCGCCGCCCCCACACACGGCCACGATAAGGTGCAAGTAAGTAAGTATACTTATTTACCTGCCGAAACACGCCTTTTTAACCTAGAACTTGCCATATAGTCACTAACGGATTAGGATAAGTACATGACATTACGTACTTAAAGCTGCCTAAACAAGAATTATAAATGTATAGATATAAAGTGTAGCAAGAAAAATAGATCAGTGGGAATAGGATCTAGGATTTCTAATTACTAGTAAAGAAAGAGTTTGAATTAAGTTTTACTTAAATTTTATCGTTTCTTTTCGAGGCCGCTGGGTCGGGTTTGGATCGTTTGTATCGTACGTAGCTCCAGGGCTTCCTGATGCTTCAGCTCAAGAGTAATCTAATTTAGTTTTACTTCATATTTATCGTTTCTTTTCGAGGGCCGCTGGTGCTCACTTGACGTTACGTACGTTGGGGCACCAGCATTCCTGAATTTTGGACTAGGATTGAACGTAGTTTAATTTACGTTTATCGTTTTCTTTTCGAGGTCCACTGGGTTGCTTGACCGTACGTTGCGCTACCAGTGTTCCTGAACTTCGGGCTAGGCATAATTTGAATTTAAGTTTTTAACTTAGTTTATCGTTTCTTTTTCGCGAGGTCGCTGGGTCGCCTTGACGTACGTTGGCCACCAGCGTTCCTGAGCCTTCGGGCTAGGTTTAATTTAATTTAATTTTACTTAGTTTATCGTTTCTTTTCGCAGGCCACTGGGGTATGCTTGACGTTACGGTTTATCACGGCCACCGGCCCGTTCCTTTAGCTTCGAGCTCTCATTAGGTGAGCTCAGGCGCGATTCCGAGCGAGCTCGTGTTCCGAGGAGCTGTGTTGACATTTAGTTTTTATTTATGTTTATCGGTATCTTTTTCTGAGGCCGCATAGGTCGCTTGACGTACGTTGGCACCGGCGTTCCTTAAGCATCGGACAGGACGGAATTTAGTTATGGTTTTATTGTAGGTTTACCGTTTCTTTTAGAGGCCGCTGCGGTCGCTTGACCGATACGGTTGGCACCAGCGTTTCCTTAGTTTACGAAGCTCAATAGTACGCAGCTAGGGCGCGATTTGAGTGAACTAGTTGTTCGCATTTAGTTTTTATTCAGTTCATCGATTCTTTTCGAGGCTCGCATGGGTCGCTTGACGTTACGTTGGGCACCAAGCGTTCCTATTAGTTTCGAGCTACTAGGCGGAGCTAGGGCGCGATTCGAGCGATGGTAGTGGTTTACAATTTAGTTTTTTTTTTAAGTTTATCGTTTCTTTTCGAGGCCGCTGGGTCCGCTTTTTGACCGATACATTGGCACCAGGCTGTTTCCTTAGTTTCGAAGCTCGAGTTTAGAGCTAGGCTGCGAATTTGATGTGAACTAGGGGGTGTTTGCATTTAGTTTTTTGATTACAGTTTCATCGATTCTTTCTCGAGGCCGTCTGGGTCGCTTGACTGGTAACGTTGGCACCGCAGCGTTCCCTTAGTTTTCGATGTTTGAGTCTGAAGCTATGTGTAGATTTTCGAAACGCGAACTAGTGTTCGCATTTCAGTTTTATTTAGTTTAATCATTTTTTTTTTTTTCTTCCTTGTTTTTGGCCGCTGGGTTTCGCTTGTCGTAAGTTGGCTCCAGCGATTCCTCGTTTTCGAGCTTCAGTTGAACTAACAACTGTCGTATTAGGGGACGTTTAGGTAGTGGAACAGTCATCCTAAAGCAAATGATGAAGCCTTCCCTTTATTCCCTTTCGTTTCTGAGTCTGCGATGATGAAAGCATGTTGATCCGTTGATCATCGGTGCTGTATTTGCTTCGGCTTTTGGTTTTACATTAATTCGGTTCTGAGCTGAACTTGGAAACTACCTCTCCCTTTCGTACCCTGATTTTACCCCTCTCGACTGTTTTATCCGGTGTCTTAGGGTTATATATTTTATATAAAACTATCCCTGACCCGATTAAACGTTATAAATTTGGCGCCCGAACAATTGGACGAAATTAAACGATAGTTTTCTGAAAATTTAATTTAGTTATCTGATTATTTAAGGAAATTAGTTTAAAATGTTTGACAACGTTATATTTTGCAAGTTTCTTTGCAGTATTACGCTGGCTGTTGGGAGTATTGTATATTTTCGCCTACCTCAAACAAAAGGGTCGATTTTGATAAGGCTAACGGTACTAAGGGTGATAAAGATACGCCTGTACCACTGTAAACAGAAAGTCGACCTTCGGCCCACACTTAATGTTCCCACTAGGCAAACCGGAAACAATAAAAGATAAATCCCCAACGGAAAATGACCCATATGTTGGATGGGTCTATCGCTTAGACAAAAACCCAACTACGTACCGAATTATTAAAATACAATCTTGATAGTGAGGGAAAAGTTGACGAATTAAGAAAAAACAATACGAAGCATATTTACGGTCGGATAAATTAACGACTTCAGAGCGCGAGGTCGAGAACGAAAATAATAGAATGGACTATGCGGGCGTCTTAGGAAGGCAATTCCGTATCTCTCACCCACAGGGTACTGAGCAGCAACGAGCAAAACGAAAGCATTGCTCTTCGTGAAATTCTTGAACTCCCTCCTAACGCTGACAGCAGAAACTCTAAGGGAAATGATTTTATCGTTAAAAAACCATTAGAGAATCCCAAACTTCAGCTAATCGCACGATGGAAAACTCCACACACAAACTTAGTACATAGCCACCAATCGATGTTACCGAACTATTCACTTCCGACGGTATACACAAAACGAATCCGGTCGGACTTAACAAAAACGACCAGGTTGTTTCGAATCTGCAGAATGACTCGCCTAACTTATGCAACCTAGTAAGGAAATGGAATCTTCGTTTTGACGGAGTGAAAGGACCGATCTCGTTCCTAGAGAGATTGGATGAGCTACTCGACGCGTACGGCATTTGAACGAAACGACATCCTTATAGCCTTGCCAGAGATTTTCCAAAACTCTGCACTCCTGTGGTATAGGAACAACAACAAGGACTTATGGAACAATTATGTGGATTTTCGGAGGGACTTTGAAACACAGTTTCTTCCTCCTGGATACAAGCAAAAATCTTGACGACGAGATACCGGAAGCGTACACAAGGTCAAGAGGAGCAATTTAAAGACTTTTGTCGTGGCTTTAATGACATTAATGCGCAGAAGAGGTTCGTTAAACACTTAGACGAAAAACTCAATATTTTATATTCAAACATGCGTCCCGAGTACAAACTTACGTCGAAACGGACAGGAAATGTAGGACCATATCTGATAAGATTCACCAGGCTGAGCAGTATTGAAGAATATTTGAGGGCTCGAAACACTTACCGGCCTCCTCCCACTGCCATCATTCGCCCTCGTTCCAGAGACGGCATACTAAGCAAATAAGAAGTTTGATAAATCCCACGAAGCGTCTGCGGTTAGCGAAAACGGCGTTTACAAAGACAAAACCCGCTCAAGTAGAAAACGAAATGAGTTGCACCATTCATGGCGAGGCGAACCATATGCAAAGGCGGGACGACAGAAAACCAAAATTGTCAAACCTAACGTTCAAAAAGATAAACGTGAGGCTTAACGTACGGTTCCAAACCCCAGTTAACACAGTGAGGCGTATACGTAACGATAGCATATGTTGGGAACTGCGAAAAAAGGGGGCATTTTTTTCGAGAATGCCAGAGGCCCAAGACCTTAAGGGTGTTTTTATTGTAAGCGACAAGGTATAGCAACTACCGCTTGCAATTGCCAGACGGGAAACGATCGGTGGACTCAGCCGAGAAGGGGTCACCTGAGTCCCAAGCGAAGAAATTAAGAACGACCCTAGAAGACTGGCAGAGTTTGGCTTCGCACAATAGCCAATTTTTCTGGATCAGTACAGAGTAGTAGAAACATGGACAGCAGACCACACATCAAAAATAGAAATCTTCGGTAGCATATTTTCTGCTCTAATAGATACTGGGGCAACGATTTCGATGGTGGGAAAGAGACTAGCTGAGCATTTGAGAAGAAACGGAAATGTACCATTTAAACGGCCGATGAAAATCCGGAATGGCTGATGGCTCACAGACATCGTTAGACGAAATATTATAAGTTCGAAGGCTTGATCTCCTATAGAGATACGACGCATACGTTCGAAGCACTTTGCGTGCCGTCACTTACTTCGGACCTGATAGTTGGTGTCGATTCGATTGAATGCGTTGGGGTTGCTGACATATGATTTCCCTCCCCGGACGCGACATGAACGTAATATCTTCTTAAAGAAGAGTGATGTAGGGGGATGTTAGCGGATTGAATCAGCTATCAGAAGATGAACAAGAGGTCTTCGAAAAATTTCTAAAAGAGGAGATGCCTAAATTCGATCATGTTAGGGGTAAAACAACATTAGTCGAACACAATATTCGCTTGATCGATAATAGACATATTAAACAAAGAAACAATACGAGAAACCCCGGTATATGAGCAACAAATTGAACATATAGGATCGTTTACGGCTGAAAATTGTTCAGCTCAGAAAAAAAGACAGGTAAAACAGAAGACCACGTAAGGAGGAAATTACGCATGAATCCAGTGATGTAGGGATGGTTGATAGGAAAACCGATGGTATAAAAGGCTATACAAGATGGCCACAAAGGGTGACTCAAATCTAATTATAAAAGATGGGAACCTCTATCGTCGAATAGTAGTAAATGGAAATAACGGACGCAGACAAGCCCCACTGGAAAAATGTGTGTTCGCGAAGAAGACCGCCCGAAAGTACTGCAAGAAAATCACGACAAAGAAACTGCAGGTCATTTGGTGTGTTAGAAAAACTGCCTTAAAGCTCTCCCAGTGTTATTACTGGCCAGGTTGGTTTCGTGATGTAAGGGCAGTACGTAAAAAAATGTCTAATATGTCAACGATATAAAGTTTGAACAAACGGAGCCCGCCGGGAAGATGTATTTTTCGTAAGCCACAAGGTCCGTGGTACACGGTTACCGCAGAATATTGTGGGCCCCTTACCACGATCGAAGAGTGGAAATCGGTTTATATTAGTATGTCAAGATTACTACAGCAAGCGGTTAGAACTTAGTCCACTTAGATCGGCCACGGCAGCTAATGTGGTAAAGAATTTCAAAGAGATGATTTTGTTCAGATACGGCGCATCTAGCGTTTTAATAACCGATAATGGGCCCCAATTGTTTGTTTCGGGATCTTTGTAGGGACTGGAACGTCGACTGTCCAACTGACGGCCCGTTATAGTCCTCAGGAGCAATCCAGTAGAACGTTCTAACCGCGTCATCAAAACCTTGATATCGCAATTCGTTGGTGAAGACCACCGATCGTGGGGATGCTAAACTAAGTGAGTTTTAGGTATGCATTAAACACAGCGAACCATGAATCGACAAACTTCACGCCAGCCGTGCTTAATTTTGGACGTGAGCTCAGACTGCCTAAAGCAATATGTGGACCTGCATTTGAGTACTCCGGCGACCATGGAAACGACTACACGAGAAAACGACACGAGCAACGAATGGAAGAATTTAAAAAGGTATTTATCAAAGCTGTCATCGCAAACTTAGCCCGTGCCTTTCAGAGGCAGTCTCGATATTATGACCTCAGACGACGAGATCATAACCTCCGTGTTGGGACAGTTGGTCTGGAAAAGACATCACACCCTGTCCTTCAGCTCCTGGACGCGTATGGCATCGAAGCTAGCGCCCCGTTTTGTAGGCCCTTTCGAAGTAATTAGGTTCAAAGGCCCAAATATCGTCGAGTTGAAAGACCGTTTCGACAAACAAAACTCAAACGGCCCACGTAAAAGACGTGAAAACGTATATGGGATCCAACTGATAGAAATCGAAAGTTTTAACTTTTTTCACATTTTGTTTCCCTGAAGTGGGTGGGGGATGTAACATGTCATTTTTAACAGGGGGTTTAAATAAGTCATTTTTATTTTTATGAGAGGAGAATATTTTTTAGTTAATGACATGTTATGATTTTTATTTCTTCCACCTACAATTATACTCCAGTAGGCACAACATCAACGCAGGAGACGTCAGCTGGCGGGGTGCGGCTCGGCCGGGTAAGACAACAACAGAGTTTCAGGATACAATTCCGCCGGAGTTCGCTTCAAGGGCTGAAGCGCCTTACAGCGGACGACTCCAGTACTAACAGTACGTAAGTACGCTGTGCCTGGATTCCTCGGCTCTCGGTCGCTGTCTTTCGGTCGGTGTCTAGCAGTCGAAGTCGTCGAGTCGGAGTCGCCCGCCCCCACACACGCCACGATAAGGTGCAAGTAAGTAGGTGCTTATTTACCTGCCAAAACACACTTTTACTGAACTTGCCTAGTCACTAACGATAGGATAAGTACATGACATTGCGTACTTAAGCTGCTAAACAGAATAATAATTATAGATATAAAGTGTAGCAAGAAAATAGATCAGTACGAATAGGATTAGATTCTATTACTAGTAAAGAAGAGTTTGAATTAAGTTTTACTTTAATTTATCGTTTCTTTTCGAGGCCGCTGGGTCGCTTTACGTACGTACGTTGGCACCAGGGCTCCTGAGCTTCAGCCTAAGAGTAATCTAATTTAGTTTTACTTAATTTATCGTTTCTTTTCGAGGCCGCTGGGTCGCTTGACGTACGTACGTTGGCACCAGCATTCCTGAATTTTGGACTAGGATTGAACGTAGTTTTAATTTAGTTTTATCGTTTCTTTTCGAGGCCACTGGGTTGCTTGACGTACGTTGGCACCAGTGTTCCTGAACTTCGGGCTAGGCATAATTTAATTTAGTTTTACTTAGTTTATCGTTTCTTTCTTTTCGAGGCCGGGCTGGGTTGCTTGACGTTAACCCCCCCGTTGGGCACCAGCGTTCCTGAGCTTCGGGCTAGGTGTTTTAATTTAATTTAATGTTTAACTTAGGTTTATCGTTTCTTTTCGAGGCCGCTGGGTCGCTTGACGTACGTTGGCACCAGCGTTCCTGAGCTTCGGGCTAGGTTTAATTTAATTTAATTTTACTTAGTTTATCGTTTCTTTTCGAGGCCACTGGTTGCTTGACGTACGTTGGCACCGGCGTTCCTTGAGCTTCGAGCTCTAGGTGAGCTAGGCGCGATTTCGCGATCCGAGCGAGCTCGTGTTTACATTTATTTTTTATTTAGTTTATCGTATCTTTTCGAGGTCGCTAGGTCGCTTGACGTACATTGAGGCACCTGGCGGTTGGCACGTAATTTTAGTTAAGCGTTCCTTAGTTTCGAGGCCGCTGGGTCGCTCGAGTCGAGCTACGCACAAATTTGAGTGAACTAGTGTTTGCATTTAGTTTTTATTCAGGCCATCGATTCTTTTCGAGGCCTCTGGGTCGCTTGACGTACGTAGGCACCAGCGTTCCTTAGTTTTCGAGCTCTAGGCGAGCTAGGCGCGATTTCGAGCGAGTAGGTGTTTTACATTTAGTTTTTATTTAGTTTTATCGTTTCTTTTCGAGGCCGCTGGGGTCGCTTGACGTACGTTGGCACCAGCGTTTCCTTAGTTTCGAGCTCGAGTAGAGCTAGGCGCGAATTTGAGTGAACTAGTGTTTGCATTTAGTTTTTATTCAGTTCATCGATTCTTTTCGAGGCCCGCTGGGTCGCTTGACGTACGTTGGCACCAGCGTTCCTTAGTTTCGAGCTCCGAGTTCGAGCCTATGGTGTGATTTCGAAGCGAACTAGTTGTTTTCGCATTTAGATTTATTTAGTTGTATCATTTCTTCTTTTTTTTTTGGCCGCTGGGTCGCTTGTCGTAAGTTGGCTCCAGCGTTTCCTCGTCTTTTTTAGCGAGCTTCATTTTTGGAACTAAACAAACTTGTCCGGTATATAGGGGAGGTTTAGGTAGTGGTTGGAACAGTCATCCTAAAGCAAATGATGAAGCCTATCCCCTTTATTCCCTTACGTTTTCCGAGTCTGCGATGATGAAAGCCATGTTGATCCGTTGATCATCCGGTGGCTGTATTTGCTTTCGGCTTTTTGTTTTACATTTATTCGGTTCTGAGCTGAACTTGGAAACCTACCTCTCCCTTTCGAACCCTGGATTTTATCCCCTCTCAGACTGTTCTATTCCGGTGTCTTAGGGTTATATATTTTTTATAAACTATCCCTGACCCGATTAAACGTTCTTTAATGAAAGGAATAGTTTTTTTGACCAAGTAATTTGACATCCAATAAAAATCCATACTTTTAGAGTTTGAGAGTTTTGCTGTAATCTTTTCTACTTCATTTGGCTCAACTGTTTGCCAAAAAAATGTTTCAGAAGGAACTGATCTATCGCCCAACAGATCATAATATGAGGTGTTAGTGGGTGGAATACCATTTGAAAGTTGATGGACTGAATTTAAAAAGAAATCATTGATTCGTTTTGGATCAAGTGTTACTGCTTGAGAGTTGCCGCTAGAATTTTCCTGTTTAATGATTTCCCAGGCGGCCTTACATTTATTTGGGGCTGCCTCAATGTAACTCTCACAGGCCTGCCTTTTTTGCTCTCTTTAACTCAGACCTATAATTGCGTTTACAACCTAAATAGGTATTATAAGCCAATAGAGCATGTTCTGACCTACTATCTCTTAAATTCTTATATACATTGTACAAGCTCAACATGTAATCTTTTTCCTTAGCTAAGTCCTGATTATACCATTGTACTTTCTTTTTTTAACTCTACATTTATTAGATTTGCTAACTAGAGGGGAACAGTAATGCCAAAGATTGACAAAATGCTTAAAGAAATTGTCAAATAAAACATCAACTGTTATCATACCAGAATTAAATCTGTTGATCATTTCCCACTTTTCATACTTTAACAAATTTATGAATAAGTTTATTTGATTTTCTGTTTGCTTTCTGATTAAAATTTTATTGCAACCACTATTATAATTTTTACTAGGTTCACCCCTATGATGATCTCGGTATACCTGCATTACATGAGAAATATGGTCAGCAAAATGTCCCTCTAAAGAGCTAATATAATATAAATTATCAGTAAAATTAACCAAAATGTTATCTATACAAGAATTAATATGGGTGGGAGTTTTAACTGTGCAATTCAAATTTAGTGACTTAAGTAAGTTTGAAAAATATATTGAGTTTCGACTCTGTAATGCAGTCATTTCTATATTAAAATCACCACAAATGGCAACCATGGCCTTTTTAATCAATATTTCTTTCATAGCCTGTTCAAAGTTATGAAAAAATGAATCAATATTCCCTTGTGGAGATCTATACAAACTAACAATATACATATTTTGTTCAATTAATTTTAAGCAACATATTTCAATATCCATTTCTATGCTAAAACGTTCTAAATTTATTACTTTATAATTTATATCCTGTTTAACAAAAATTCCTGCTCCACCATTTTTTCTAATTTTTCTACAATAAAAACTAGCAGGCAAATAACCATGAGGAACATACAGGTTTACTTCGTCTGTAGTCAACCAGTGTTCAGACACACAAATAATATCAATTTTTTCTTCACTACAAAATTGCTCTAATTCTAATAACTTATTTCTAATACTTTGAATATTAAGTTGCAGTATTTTTAAATGGTTTACAGGCTTACTTATTGCACTAAAAAAGGTCCCTTTGATACAATTTGAGATTGGTTCTGCTCAATGATCTGTATATTGTAGGTTGAAGACCGGTTTATGACATCACTCATGTCCGCCTCCGCTATACTGATTCCGTCTTCCAGCTTTTTTAAGTTCAGATCAGTTGAATTCTTCTTGAACATTTTTCCCAGTTGATTGACTCTTTGGAGAACTGGAGACGATGTTGGAATAGGCAACCTGTGACCTGATTACATCACGATGTTGATTTGAAATTTTATGTTTAATATTTTGAAATATTTCTTTGATCATTAGGCTTATCTTTTCCTTCCCCTTGTTATTGAAGTGCAGTCCATGAGATGTGTATAGATGTCTAGGCAACAGATGAAGTGGTAATATAAAGACATGGTCTTCAGATTCGGCTAAGTGCTCAATTTCACTGTTAAGATAACTTAATTTTTCATCAAGTTCTGGCTTGTCATGTCGTAGGGGCAATGTAGCTAGGATCAAATTAGTGTGAAGAGTGGTTTGAATTTGTTGTTGAATATCATGTAAGATCAGGTTTTCACTCCTCTTCTCAAGATCGTTCGTTCCACCAATCAATACAGCTGCATCACACTTAGTAAGGCCCTTGATTTGTTCATTCATGTCATGAACAACACCACTCAGCATCGCACCAGGTCTAACAGTAGCTGTCACACAGCTTGTAGTTCTTCGCTGTACTTTATAAGACAAGTCACGTCCGTGACTGTCTGAAATTATAATTATGTTTTGCATGTCTGATAATGGTTTTATTAGTTGTGGATTTGTGACACTCACCTTTAAAGCTTGTAGATGTCAAAGATTTTTTACTTTTAGGAACTAAAGTATTTTTTAAAGTCTTTTTTGAAAAATGAAGTGGTGGGAATTCACTATGTTGTAAAGAGAAATGCTGCTTTTCTTTACCTACATTACTTTCTGCGAGAACTTGAAAGCTGTTACTTAGTGGTATATAAAATGGTTTTGAATGAACTGGTTTTTTTAAAGATTTATTTTTATTATTTTCAAGTCTTTGCTCATTACTAAATCCAAAACGCAAGACATCTAATTCTAGTTTTAATTTAACAATTTCTTCCTCGCGTTCTAATACCATTTGATTAAGTTTTGAAATTCTAAAGTTAAGAGATTTGTTTTCATTGTTAGTATCATTTAAGTCCTGTCCGAGTGTTTCCATAATTTTGTTTAAATTTTCAATTTCACTTTTCAATTCTTCACAAGTTAAGCCCTCCACTTCACTCATATTGAAAGACATCACTCCCATTACATTGGTTACATTTCCAATTAGATTTTGCATTTGAAATAAATTTAAATTCTTCCAAGTCCATATTAATACACGTAATGTGAAACCATTTCAAACACACTCCGGTGCACAATACAGCTCTACTGCTCTTGTTTACATTTTTATCACAAACTCCACAGGGATACTTTATTTTCTTTACTTTAACCATAATTAAAGTTAATTAAAATTAAAAAATAACTGATAACAATAGTAGAAACCAGTTAACAATAAATTTAACAATTTAAAATAAATTAATTCGAGATGTCCTTTTTGTGTCAGGTCACCACAACAAACAGTTGTAATGATTTATATTCAACAATAAACAAGTGTCAGAATATAAGAATCTATTTTTAATCAAGAACTTAAATGCTATTCACAATATTGAGAGTCTAAAATCCATAAAAGGACTGATATTCAAAGTAGTGTAAATTCTATTTTGTTAAATGACAACAAAAATCTTTAAATATCTGGACAAGAATGACTGCAACAATTAGCTACAATGGTTTATCTGTCAAGAGTTCAAAGGTCAGGCTTGATAGAATAGGTCCACTGCTTCATGTCTTATCTTTGGTCCAATCTTATCTACATGATAAAACAAATCAGCATTTATCAAAATTTAATTTAAAGAAAAATGTTAATAGTTCAAAAACTATGGATTGCATCTAAAATCAGTTTTCATCAAAATATAGTCTATTACTCACTGAACTTGCTGATATGAAAAAACTATCAAAAAACTCAAATATTTACCACTAAAATTTATGAAATCTAAGAGCTCACAATAACACCACATCCCATTCCATATGTTCTTATCTAAATCCCAAGCATCTAATTTCCTTTTAATACTAAGCAAATCTTTATTTGATAAAAATGTCAGTTTCTCAGTTAACCTCGTGAGTCGCATCACGGAAGTAAAACCTCCGGGTAGCTACGATTTTCAGTATAAATGACATTTGTGAGGTTGTGTGGTGTCGGCGCTCCGCCGTACCTCACGAGCCTCCTTCCTGGAACTAAAGACAACAACCCCAACCCTGCCGGACTTTCTTATTAGTTCAGTTCAGTTTTCGTAGTGGACTGGAGGTAACCTCCGTGTGCGACTTCTCGTGTATTGTCCTCACCCGGAGGCAATTCGTATGCGACTTCTCGCGCACTGGTTTCTAAATAGGACT
>NW_025786933.1:0-13381 GCF_021130785.1 Homalodisca vitripennis
GTTTATTTTTTATTAAAAGTGAATTAACGAAGAATAGCCAGAACAACTAATTATTAAATTAGAGAGAGATTATTGAACAGAGAGAGTATCTTATGTCTTGTAAGGCTATACTATGTTGTCTAGTACAGCATTCTTTTCAAACTGTTAATATTTATAAAATATTTCATTTCTGCAATGCGGAAATTATAATATTTAACTGCTCAGAACCAATTTACATATACATGAATTAAAGGGGTTTGTTTTTTATTCGTAGGTTAAATAATTATTAGAGGAATATAGGTTACTTCTATCAGACTTCACTCTGTTACTTAGAAATCTGTGCTACGCATAACCAGTACACAGTGGACCAACACGCGGCTACAAAGCCAATTTTCCAGCGAAAGTTTTAATTCAATTAGCTTTTTAATTTCATTTCAATTTACAGGTTTCGATGGTACACATATTAAAAAAAGTAAATTATACTGAGAATAAAATTATAAATTTAGATTTTACCACAATTTATTATTGTGAGGTTTAAATAGTTGGTTTCGATTTAAAATTTCTGGAGGCCATAATAGTACTTTATTTAGAAAAAAAATATTTTCATTAGTTCAGAAAACTTTACAAGAAAAAGTGGCAACCCTGAAAAGATATGTTTGAATAAATATAAATAATAAAAACATATATACAGAGAAGTTTCTTTAAAGTAGTTTCCAGAGAAACAGTATTCTCCAATGTTTTATATATAGACAAGAATTATTAAATCTATTTTAACACCTCAAAGCACAAATGCATATAAAGTAATAAAAGTTTATTGTAAAGCAGAATATTTATTGGTATTTTGCTGGAGACTAACTTCATGAACACTTTTATACACAATTCATAAATTGTGTATCAGTCACGGGCCGATTAAATTATTGATAGAAATATGAGGGAATGTAGTAACTTCGGAGAGTATTTTATCTATTTAAGCAATTGATGAGAACTATATAATATCGTGAGAAGATTATAAAAAAGGTTTATTCTAAATTAAAACTCTTTATCACTAAACCCCTCCCTGCTCCTAGCATTTAACGGCTAAAGTTCTTTACCTGTGAGCCCTTGAAATTCGACACTTACGGAGAGTGGGGAATTAATCAGTTTCGTAACAAGACATGCGTAAATTACTCTTTAAAAATTGTGTAAAGTTCAATACTGTTTTTCTCAACAATCTTAATTTTGTACTTAGTTATTAATTACACAAATACTTAAAAATGCGTTACCTTCTATTCTATATTAAAGATAATCACAAGTAAACCTAGATTTTTGTACACAATACATTTAACAACCATATATGTTAACGTGGGGTCTCTCAATACAAAATTAATAAAAAAACTAATAAAATTTACTATATTTAGTTTTGGGTTACAGTTTATTATACATACTATTGTTACAGTACCATTAGTTTATAAACAAAACCAAGGTTGTAATCATACCCTTCTTCATCCTAAGTAACACGAAGAGCCCAGGTGAAATTATAATTGGTGTGGTATCCCCACATAGAGATTTAGTTTACAATAGACTTAGAGGTAAATAAAAAAAATCGTACCATCGACACTTATTAACAGTTACCAATACATTATATTTGGCTGATGAAGAGGTTTGTTCGGACGCAGAGCGTAATATAATATCGACATTTACAAAGTTGGGGGTTGCCTCCTGTGATTTTACAAAATTTGTTTAGCATACTGGTTTGTAAATGATTCAAAACACCCAAGTTATAAGTGGACATCTGTGCTAAGCTTTTTTCTGAAACAATATTAGTTTTAAATCTTCTCCACTCTGTGTCTAATAAACGACATAATAGAGTTTTTTGGAGATTTATCCTTTTTATCACAACCACAAAACTTATGTGCACCTTAGAGACCAGAGAATATTATATTTTTTATTGTAGTATAACAGGGTCAGCTTGACTATTCTTTCCTAAGATGAGTGTAGCTTATGATAAGTCGTTGTTCTCTAAATTGTTATCGAGACTCTATAGATGTTTTCTACACCTTAACAAGAGCTCTCGGTTTATATTTTTCTATATCGTTTAACCCCCTTTGATACCGGACTTCCCGCCCACTTATCATTATCCACGCATTCCTCCTAGTCTAAAAAAAGGCTCCTACATTATAAGAGCTAACAACATTACTATATAGTTAGATGACTTTCCTGTATATAATTTGAAAGTAACGTTTTTTATAATAAAATTAAGTTACTGTTGTTTAAGATACTTGCAGTTATTATTTTTTTATGTAATATTAACTTTGATTACCTCACCCATAATAGTTGATTTAAATTTCATTTTATATATTAAAGATTTTATGTAAAGTCACAAAACTGTTCACATCAGATTTATATATCATGTCAAAACAATTTGCACTACTATAAATGTGATACAATTATTTCATAAAGCAATCGAACAATCTGAAAGAGAGTTTCTGTCAAGCAGAAGTTTTTAGAATAATTATGCTATAAGTTGCCTTAAAAACTAATTAGTTTTAAATTAGCGTCTAAAAGATTAGTTTTCAGAAATTAGGGCTTCGCGTTTCTAGCGACCTAGTACACAGAAGTTAGGAAATAAGATTTCAGTATCAACCTTTCACAAATATTTTCCACTCCTCTTTCATTTTTCAACTCAAGTAGTATGAATTGAAACTACTTTATAGAATATAATAATTATAGGATATCCCTGCTTCATTTTAACATAAGGGGTAATATTTGTCTACTTCACTAATATATTTGTATACTATTACAAAACAAATACAAACTACACACATATATCCAAACTCAGCCATAAGTCATAAATCTGTTTACATGTACGTAGTCTCGCAGCACATCGAAACACATGTGAAATATGTATACCCATCTTCTCGTCTCTACACGGATTCATCCACAATGAACACAATTTTAAATACACGTAATTCCTCACCTTTTTTTTAAAATATAAATCGAGTAGTGCTACCAAAACACAACGTGATAATAGCCAATATTGTATGCTGAGGTTTCAGAAAATCTATATAAAAACTTTTCCGGCAGAAATGTATTTACAATATCACTAAAATAGTCAACTGTGTCCGTAGACAAGTTTAAATCAGTCTTAATTCACTAAAAAATTAAACTATAAGAAATATATACATAGACATTTTTTTTAATCTCAGAGTGTTATTCTCAAAGAGATCGGAGTGCTGTTTTCTATTCCTCTATTTTTCTGTCTGTTTTTGATTCTCTTGTTCTCGACTTATATTTGTAATAGATAGTTTCGATAGAAATTGCTTTTAGGTGTAATGATGAGTGTGAATAAAATTCAATATTTGTCAATTTACCACTAGAGACGTAAATGTATACTGTACATCTATCGTATGTGGATCACTTAAAAAATATATATTTATTATTTTAAAGGACGTAAGTTGATGTGTTTTTTTAACAGATTGTTTAACCTGTAAACCTTACAAAAATGTTTCCAGAAGATTTTACTGGGACATAAAATCATACTTTTCACGTAAAGGCTTTTTAAATTCATAATTTCAATTAAAATTGAACATGGATAGGATTACTCTGCAAGGCTCGAAGATTTTAAATTGCTAAAATAACATTTACATGTAATCTTATTTACACCTATCTTTCGTTTAAATATATAAAGTATATAGCTTAAGGTAGGCCCTCAATTACAAAAACTAGATATTATATTATAAGTAAAAAGAATTTGCTAAAAATAAATTTGGAATATTAAAATGTACTATTTGAAGCATCCCTTATACATTAAAATAAAGGCGTTATCCAAGACTCCCCCTCACTGTGACAGTCCGTTTCCCACTCCATCATTTTTCAACCCTTACTGAGGAGACCAGCCATGCAGCAGTTTGTCTTCTTTCTGACAGGATATTACTAGCAAGATAACTTACTATTGCAGTTACATCATTACTGTCAATCACTCGTATATTATAAATAATAATTATTCCATAATGTTATGTACTTTTATTGACAAAACCTTTGTTTTTGGTAAGACTAGCTATTTTACTACAGCTGCCTGTAAACGATTACGTTGTACACTAAGATTATTTCCTCTACAACTGGTGAAATAGCATGGCTTCATAAAATAAATGTAATTTTTTTATTCGTACGATTTGTGTGTGAAGAGAGTTAACATTTTACTCGTATAATTAACACGTTTATGACGTATTTTTATGGTTTTTTGGGAATATTAATGTTTATTGTCAATAAAATCTCAAGCTTTTTTTATACTTCATTATTTACATAAAAAATAAAAACATACATAAATAAGATCATAAAAAAACATTAATCCACGAATGTTCTATAGGTTAAAGTTCAAGGTCTTTTCATAACATCCGGAACTTAAAAACGGTCCAAATCACTACATTTAGAGGCTTAAAAAGTACACAAAACGCATTACAAGCGTTTTAAAGGATACTTTAGATTAATAAACCATTATGTCTTAGTTTATAAAAACTTTAGAAGGAAAGGTATTACTAATCTATGACTAATTAAATGAATAAGGAATTAGTCATATTTGCAGCGCGAATATAGTTTACGAAAGCCGTTAGTTTAATCACCCTGCAAACATTAGCAAATGTCTCAACTTCCCAAACTAGTTTACAATACAAGTTGGCGAAGTCTGTAATAATTTACAATTCAAACCAGTTTGTACTTCTTCCGTGGATTTAAAACATTTACGGTAAGATTTAACAGCGTTCAGTATATTTAGTTAAGTACTAAATAATACAAGTTTTTGTGTAAAGTTAGTATGCAACCAAGCATGAGCATGTATCTGTTCAGAATACACTACAATATACTGAGTTTTAATTCAACTGTGCAGGTTATATGTCATATTATGGCAATGATAATGAATATTTTATGAAACTAGGTTGTACTCGGAAAGCCAGTGTTGTTAAGAGTGTGTATTATTGGAAGATACAGGACTTATTTTTAAATATTCTGATCGTTTACCTTTATAAAGACATATTGGTTCTTTGAACAATGAATTTGACTATCGGCTAGTGAATGCTATGTAAATGCAGCTTTACTATTCAAATGTTTGTAACTTTTAATACGTAACTAACTGTCTTAGGTTTACCTAGAGAATATGTTAAAATAAGTGTTTAACACTATCAAATATCTGACCAATGTAATCGTTAGCATCATTGGTTGGTCATTGCAATATAAAAAAGCAGTAACAATTTTCGATGTTTGACACTAAAGATTTCCTACAGCTTATAAATACAGGGTGTGGAAAAAAAGTATGGAAATCGCTTTCACTAATTTTGTACGGCTTCACTTATACAAATTAAATTTTTGTACATCACCACTTGTATTTAAGAACCTAGTTTTTGAGACCCAGTGGGGAACATTTTATCTTTTCAGGGGGACGGCCCGTGAGGAGTCGGACGAAAATCTTAAATGTAAGCATAGGCCGAGTTTGGTATCAAATTAAAGGTCTAGTAAAGAGAAACTCATTACCGTAAACCCGCACTTAAAAAGGTTTTGACCCTATCCCAGAGTACGGGCCGTATGAATTTTCATGAGAAAGAAGTTTAGTAATTTTGTCTTGTGAAGTAACTAATTTACTTTCAGTAGTATGTTTTATGTCGGTTATGTAAATTTGAAAAACCAATTTCCAAAAAAAATTATTTTTTTTTACCTCTACATTTGTTGGATAACAGTAAATAGGGGTTTTCCTGTCTTGTCTTCAAGAAACTGAGAGTATTCAATAATACCACCGTAACTCCTTATCAACATGAGGTCAAGGTCCAGTCCCTCCAGCCCTTTTAGCTCAGGCAAACATAAACTGGTTTAGGCAATACAAACAGTACTGTCACAGCAAAACTCCACAGTTTTGTATTTTTTTAATATCAGCTTGGTTTTTTTAGTCTACGTTATAATTTCGTTCACCGTAAGATAAAGTTGAAAGTCTACACTAGAAGGCTACTGCGATAGTTATACATTTTTTTACATTAAGTGTTTACATTTTATTCTACTAGTTTTAAAAGCAATGTTACTTAGTGAGTTTGAGAGAATCACGCTGCTTATGATGCGTGGGTATGGATATCTAGTTTCGTCCCTATGAAGAAACAGCGCATTTGTTTAATGACACTTTTCTTGATAGGACCCCCAATTAGTAAGGTCAACCAGTGTTTAAGACAGTAAAAAGATTTGAAGAAACTAGAACAGTCCAAAAGTTGCAGGCCTAAATCGGCAACAAAATGAACAAAAATCTTTGGATGTACTCCAAACATTTGTTTGAAAATCCCAGCACCTCGGCCCAGAGTGGCTGCAGAAGATCTTGATATGAGCCATACCTCAGTGTTGAATGTTTTACACAAAAACAAGTATCACCCTTTTAAAGTAACCCTAACCCAAGAACTTTCAGAGGATGATTTTGATCGAAGGACTGAATTTTGCGAAATAATGAAGAGAAAGTGTGACGAAATTCAAAATTTTTTAAGTTCGATATTGTTTTCAGATGAAGCTACATTCTTTGTTAATGGACAAGTTAATAGGCATAATTGCCGTTACTGGGCCGACCATAATCCACACTGGATGATAGAAGGCCACACACAAAGGCCTCAGAAAGTGAATATGTGGGTTGGAATAATAAACAATAACATTGTAGGACCGTTTGTGATAGATGGAAATCTAACAGGCGAAATTTATTTCAATATGTTGACAAATAACATTTTGCCATCAGTGCGTGCTCTTCTTGGGGCAAATTTTAATGCAGTATGGTTTCAGCAAGGTGGAGCACCGCCCCATTACTATTTTCGGGTGCGCAATCTGTTAGATGAAGTGTTTCCTAACCGTTGGGATTGGTCGCAGGGGTACCGTGAATGGCCGGCTAGGTCACCGGATCTTAATCCACTAGATTTCTTTTTGTGGGGCTTCTTAAAAGATAATGTGTATAAACTAAACCAGCCAACATGGAGGAGCTGACAAATTCTTTATTAGAAGAAGCAAGAAAAATTACACCCGAGATGCTTCAAAATGTGACTGCAGTAGGTTTTTATAATAGACTAGCTCATTGCCCAACAAGTGTTCGGAGAGCAGTTTGAGCACCTCATTTAAAAGGTATGGTTATTTTTTGTAATACACAGATAATTTTTAATTAAATTCTTTTGGATAATTGTGTTCCATAAAGTGTCCATTTTCAGTCAGAACAGTTTACTTGAGACTGTGAAATTGCGGAGAAATAATAATTAATCAAAACGTTATTTATGAAATTCAAACGGCCCGTACTCTGGATAGGGTCAACCTTTTTAAGTGCGGTTTGCGGTAATGAGTTTCTCTTTACTAGACCCTCTTAATTTGATACCAAAACTCGGCCTATGCTTACATTTATGTTAAAGACTCTGTTAGCTTTCGTGTAATTAATGTGAAGCAATTCTGTATTGAGAAGAATTTTGAAGTCTGTGCGATTAAACTATTGAACCATAAAATGATAATTGTATCTACTCTACATAGCCAAGTGGTAGTAATGACAAAAATATTCCTTGAACAACTTGAACTTGGCTTCTAGATTTCTTGTTCATTTTGGTTGTGACCTGGTATTGGACCGGCAGAATTTCACACATTGAAGTTCATAGTTCTGGGAACATTGCTTCTAGTTGGCACAATGTACTACGGTCTGCAGGATTATACTGCACTAATTTTAAACCTACCAGAGGCAAAGCTTGCATCGACAACATTGCTACCAACCTGGATCCTTCTTCCTTACAAAGTAGAAGTTCATGACTGGTCCATATCGGATCACAGTTTTCTGAGTATGGAGATAACTGAGGCATACTCAAAATTGAACACGGAGTCTGTTGGAAATCGGAACTCAACAAATGAAAATCGTTCCATTGAATATCGACTGACTTCCCAAACACTGTTGGCCGATTTTTCACGCACCTTAAGTTTAATAGATTGGGACTCTGCTCTTAGTGTTTTGGAATCTGAGGCTATGTATGAAAAATTTCACGATATCTTTATCTGTTGGATGAATGTCCATCTACCAGTCAAGCGAAAAACTTTTAAGCCCAGACGGAAAGCGCAACTCATGGTATATTCTCCTCATCTAAAACTCATGAAAGACCGTGTCATGGCACTGCTTTATCGTTCGCGTCTATCTTGACAAAATGCTGACATAGAAGCATATAAAGCAGCCAAGAGGACCTACAGACAAGCTTTACAAGTTGCGAGAAGGGAGTCAAATGAAGAATTCATTAATACAGCGGATAACAAGTGTAAGGCTGCTTGGACTATTGTGAATCGGGAGAAACCGGCAGAGATAGACCATCACATCATGTGCAACCCGATGCTGAGACTTCAGTAAGTACTGCATCAGTGACTGTGGACGAGATTCGACAGAGCCTCTCTTTCCATCATCTTCTGCTGTCGATCTGCTGCAACGCAGTACCCCGGCAGCCCATTTCCCGGCTCTTCAATTGGCATCCAGTGACTGGTGGTGAAGTGAGTCGTTTGGTTTCAGGGTTTAAATCCTCGGGAAGCTGTGACGTATATGGCATATCGTCAGTAATTGTGAAAGGTGTAATCGATGCAATAGCTCATCCACTGGCTAAATGTATAAATGCTTGTCTACTGGAGGGAAGTTTTCCCGCTAAGTTAAAAATGTCTAAGGTAGTACCTATTTTTAAGAAAGGTAACTACGGTGAAATAAACATGCTACAGAGCGATCTCTCTGGTCCCTGTTTTTCCAAAGTGTTCGAAAAAGTCCTGAAAACTCAATTAACTTCTTTTTTCGAAATTAACAGTCTTTTCAGTAAGAGTCAGTTCGGATTTAGGTGTGGAATGTCCACGATCGAACGCGGTCGAGGGACTTGTGTCCCCACATACTTTCCAAGTTTGAACTAGGTTTGCCTACAGAGCCACATTATGTGATATTTCTAGGGCGATTTGACTGCGTCGACCGGGGAATTTTGTTGAAGAAGTTGGAGTTATTATGAGAATAACTGGTATTGAAAATTCCCTTTTTAATTCCTTATCTTCAGCAATCGTTTTCAAACAGTATTCAGCAATAATACCTACTCTAATTATGCTGAGGTTTGTCATGGGGTACCCACATAGGGATCTGTTCTGGTGCCCACTTTTGTTTTTAGTCTTAGTTAATGATTTAGATGTTAATGTCAATTTCAGATCGGTTATGTTTGCTGATGACGTTACTTTTTTTTACAACTCAACCTTCATAGACTTAATTTTTAATGATTTTAAAATTATTTTAAATCAAGCCGAATAACTGGTATAAAGCCAATATGTTATTTATGAACACAGAGAGACCCAACACTTGGTATTTACTCTTAATAGAGCAATTTTGAATGAAACGACAATTGAGAGTGTAAAACTATTAGGAATTTTTCTAGATCCTACGCTTTGTCTTGGCACATACATGTTGGTTATGTTCATAAAAAAGTGAGCAGGGTGGTATATTTATTGCGAAAAACTAAAACTTTATGTTTCCAAAGATTCGCTAAGAATGGTTTACTTTGCACTGTTTCAGAGCATCATTAGTTATGGTCTGCTCTTGTGGGGCAATGCATCCTGTATTGATAAATTTTATTGACCTCAGAAAAAAGCCATGAGAGTTATAGCGGATGCTAATTTCAAAGATCATTGTAAGCCGATTTTTTAAAAAAGAAAGCCATTTTGACAGTTATAAATCTTTACATTTTTTACTGCTTGATCCATGTCAAAAATAAATTTTCAAAACCTGACAACTGAAATAAGCACATGCATATTCACAATACCCGAGGCGCTAACCTGATCAACAAAACCTTTCACAAGATCTTTCAAAAATTCAAACTTCATATTGAGGCCGTTGGAATAGATCTAAATCAATAAACTACCACTGAATGCTCAGAGTGTTACATTCAATAAATTTAAAACTGTTATTTTAAGTGGCTGGTAGAAGAGGCCGTTTTATGACTTATCAGAGTTTCTTATTCATCTGACATTCATGATATAGTTTTTTAGTGTTTTGTCTGCTAAATAGTACTACCTTTGTCTCACTAACATTATTGTATAAAATTAATGTAAAATTATTGGTGTCTGTCTATATTGGAGTGTTTAATTTTAAATTGTTAATTTTACTGTTAGTATAAGTATTCTGACGTGAATTCTATTGCATAGTATGTCTAATGATCAATAAAAATCTTATTTATCTTTATCTTATATTTAAGATTTTCTGTCCGACTCCTCACGGGCCGACCCCACGCCCCCTGAAAAGAATTAAAAAGTGTCCCCACTGGTCTCAAAAACTAGGTTCTTAATAGAGAGTGGTGAATTGTTATAAAAATTTAATTTGTATAAGTGAAGCCGTACAAAATTAGTGAAAGCGGTTTCCATACTTTTTTTTCCACCCCTGTAATAATTAAACAATTAATATAGATTGTTTAATGGTGTTCTCCATGCTGGCAGATATTATAAAATTGAGAAAAATTCCTTTCGTATTGGATTTGTTTAATCATAAGAGCTAGTTTGTTTGTTACTTACCATGTATTGCCCCTTCATCCATGTTATTACTCCAATACCTCCCCTCAGTCTTAACATCTGAAATTGATGATTTAAAAATAAAATTAATGGGCAAGCCTGAAAAGATTCACTAACCAGTGAAACTACTGGTTAAATAGTTTACCCAATATATTATTATCTTATTGAATTCTTGAAGACTCCAAGAATAATAAAAATTTATATTGTATCTATTTACAGAAAATACAGTTTGCGTATCTGCATCCAGGGAACATTTATAACACGCTATACATTAAAAGGGAGGAAGGGACAATTTTAAAATACATAAATGGGCCAAGTAAAGAAGTTTTAAAACTGCTACAAGCGGAAACTGGGCGTCATATATCTCAGGCTCTTAAATAAATCTACGTGGTTTGTTGCGAATTTACCTCTTATGCTGCCTTTTTTTTTTTTTGTTTCACCGGACTCTAAGCCAAACATACCAATCATCTAGAGACAAAATGTGGCTAAGATCCAATCGAATTTGCAAAGTTTCATTGACTCGATACACACACGCCACATCGCGCTCAAGCACCACACAGACACGCCGTTGTAACAGTACATACATGAAATTCAAATAAAATTTCGAATAAATGATGGTCAAATAGGCCAAATTTAATAATCAATAAACAGTGAATCACAAAAAAGTATATTGCTCCTGCCGGGATTCGAAACCCGGATATCTTTCGACATACTCGTGATTTTAAAAAAACGGCCAAATACAACAGTAATTGAGTCGTTAAAAAGGCTCATGTGGTTATAGTAGTAACAAAGAATTCACCCGGCAATAGTGAGAGATCCTGCGGTTCCGAGTCCCAGAAGGAAGCTAGTAATTTTATAGTGGTTACAATATTTATTTTTATGTATATATTAAATATACTATACTATATATATATATAGCTAATATAATTATATTTATATAAACATTTGTTACAATTGCCAACATATTTTAAAACACGTAATTATTAAGAAAAGAAAGTTATTAATTCAAAACTACAAAATATCATTAATTTGATTAATCTTGACATTATACTCATTATTTACTCGCTATTTTTACTCTTGCTAATATAGGTTACGCAAAAGAATGTTGTTAGTTTTTTTACAGACTGTAACAGTAATTGACCTAAAGGTTTTTAAATTTTCAATAAGCGCCAATGTACAGGTAGGTAAAGATAGAGGTTACCAAATCTATTTCAACAAACCCTCGGGATTAACTCTTCTTTAGTTGCACACTTTGCGGTACGGAAATCAAATTTCGTCTCGTGTTTAAAAAACTGTGGGTGGGAGAGGCCAAACAAAAAACACCTAGTTCCAATACAATTTATGTCTAATAATTTGAAATGAAATAAACTAATTCAAATTACACTCAAAATCTGAGTGATGTAACTAAAAACAATTTTGTAGTCTGTATGACCATGCATATCGGTTACAAAATACGGATACTTGATATAAAACAAGACACTGACTCTCCCTGTAATGTTACGTACAGAGTTTTAGTGAGAGTCAAGCGACCATCACACACCACCGTTGGATGATAACGGGGAACGTCAAATGGACGTTTTTAAAACGCTGGTAATTAGTTTACTTCAATGTTCTCCTTTCCTTCCTTTCATTGCCACAAAAGGTCACCTTTTAACCCGCTACAATATTGTGCGGAATAATTTAATATGGCATTATTGTACTATACTCACATATTTTAAATATTTTTTATCACATTCCATTTATCGGTCGAGTCTCGTTCACAACATGCTTAATAATCTGCAGAATAGAATTGTTATATGCAAATCAAATAATATTACGATTCTCTCGAATTATATAGAGCAAACGTGTAATCATTTCAAAATTTGGCTTTATGCGTCCAGAGTGATTACAAGTGAATGAAAACGAAGCCATGAATATTTAAGGTAATTAACAGTTACAATAAATGAAACAAAAAATTAAATTTCAACTAGAGTAATCCCATGTGCTTAAACACTTTTATGGTGCCAATATAAAATGATTGTGTGACAATACTGTAAACAAAGAGGTCGGGGGCCAGAGGCGGTGATGTGTCCCAAATGGATACGGGGCTATTTAAAGGGTCAAAAATAATCATTCATCTCCATTATCTATTCAAACCACGTGTATTTTCCTCTTTAATATTAACTACTTGGAAAATTGAGCTTTTTATCTTTTTTTGTGTTTATTGGATTTCAACAATAAAATTTGTGTCAATTCCACTGTTGGAAAGTTAAAGTGCTCTACTGGAGACGAGATTTTAATGTGGGAGAAGTGTAGTCAGCGTTCGAGAAGACAGCTTTTGAAAAACAGATTCTCCCAACTGACCCCTCCAACCTGGCATATCCAGCCTCAACGTCTGTGTCATACTATGTCTAGACCTAGTTTTAGAGAGGAGAGATGTACAAATATTTGTGTGTGTGTCTCGCTCGCTTAGATTGATCGTAAGTTACAGTGAAACTGCATGTGTGAGATAGATAACAAACCCAATGTCATCGACCAGAATTGCTTTTGGTTTATTGTGGTACAGCTCTTTGTTTACTGTATTAAGGATGTTTGTAATCTTTGTCTTTGGAATACAATTCTAATGACTCAGAAAAGTGCGCGTTACGAGGAAGTCTTAATACAGCCTGATCTTGAAAATACTGAAGAACCTATATATACTAAGACCGTGGTTTAATTTTGACCGTATCGATAGATCTTGAAAATTTATGAAAATTTTACATAGTGAATTTGTATGTCTAAATTGAAAAATTGAAATTTAAGTTTGTTGATAGTGGCGGGCCGGGAACCGGTCCCTATCACGGCCGAATGATCTTAAATGGACCTGGATTAAGTTTTAGATATATGAAAAAAAAATTTT
>NW_025786934.1:0-15522 GCF_021130785.1 Homalodisca vitripennis
AAAATGAAATTTATTGTTTAATATTCAGTACAATCAACTTTTCATTGACTTGTCAATATGTCGAAGAATTAACTCTTATTATATACTATATTCAAACTATTTGTCACTATCAAAAGCTCAACTAATATAATAAATTCAAAATATTACTGGTACAAATGAAATGTCAATGATACATTTAAATTTGTTTTATTTCCGCTGTTAGTAAACAAGTTAAAGAATGTTTTTTTGAGAGGAAACTTATTATAAATAATAGCCGAGAACTTTTGTTATTGCGGCTGAAACCAATTTAACCAGTATTGTAAATACGATATTGTGGTAAGTTTATTTGAGAACTTGGAACCGTTTTACAAAACCTAACAATTCACTTACAGAAACTGACATTCTACCTGCAAGTTTTTTTTCCCTGATCACTTGCTTCAATCAGTTACAACAATTGTTCCTGTCTCTTATTTACTACTAAGAAGACTCGACCCTGCGAATAGAACTTCCTGATTTCTGTCCTTTACTTTGCTACTTCTATTTGTGTTGGAATGGTTGTACAAATAACGTTTTAAGATGTTAAAGCTTTCCAAAGCTATGCGGTATGTAAGGTGAAGTTATCGAAAGAAAGCAAATCTGTTTGGCTTTAGGTCTCAAATCAGTTTTTAAAGAAATATAATGCTATTGTTATATTCACAAATTACTCAAATAAATTCAATAGATACGCGTTTCTATGATTTCTATAACACATTCCGGCTTTAATCTGCTGAATGGTTTTAAAGTTTTTTTAATGCTCGGCACGAAAATAAAAAAAAATTGTTTATAGTATTGATATAAGAATAAAATATATGTCGTGTTTATCGTTTTGAATTATAAGAGTAAAATATACGACTGTTGTCATTGAAAAAGAAGAGTAAAATATATGGGCTTGCTATCCCGTTTGAGACAGAAGAGTACCAAATTTTGACCAAAATATACATTGGGGTCATTAGGAGTTAAATTCATTATTTATTTCCAACTTAATATATTATTTTGAGCTCATTTTTAATGAATTAAAGGGTTCTGATTCCTCCTGCACAAGAAAACGCCAGAAAAAATATTATTTTTAAATTCCACCAATACAATTTAGCTGAATAGAACCGTTTAAGTAAAATTTTGACAGCATATAAGTTAATAAAATAATTTTTTTTATTCCTCGCTGTAATTCTGGAAAGAAACAAAGATTTGATATTCACTTTAAAACCAAAAATAAAATGTCTTTGCGCCAATTTGATGATACCAGGTTAAGGCATAATGTGGGTTTGAGTTTTCCAATGCACTAATTCACCGTTTTACTGTAAACGCAAAAGGTTTATCTCTGGTTAAAACATTTTGGTATCTCATGCTTCTTTTTTCAATCCGAAGCAAATTAATTACTTAACTGATAGGTAAATAAATTCATGCTTAGCATAAAAAAAGGGAAAATTGGATAAACGAACACTAACTATAGGTTAATTTTGCTACTATTAGAAAACAAAAACAACTTTCGTTGTTTTGGAAAAGTTTTCCAGTAATTTTTCTGTTGTATAGAAAATATATTTATATCTTTATTTTGATTATTACTATCATGTAAGTCAAATTGCTATCTACTGGATTAACAAGCGACATGCAATTTGGTTTGCAAAAACTACCACAATTAATTTCATGTAGATACTATTAAAAACCCGAGTTTATTGTTTTTTAGCCAAACAATCTAATAGGGTTAATAAATACGAGTTATTAAAATAAAAATATTTAACTCTGTCCCGTACACTGTAAACAAACACTTGAATATCTCTTCTAATGTCTAATTAAAATAGTTTAAATTTAGCCAAAGTTTCTATTTTTAAAGACTTTTTTTGGTGTCTCAAATAATGAAAACCCTATGCTAATTTTGAGAATAATTGGTATTAATTTCCATTGGCTGCAATGTATATAAACGACAGTAACTAAAATAAACGTAAAGGGAATAATAATTTCTAATAGGGTCCTTTATGGTTTTTATTGTATAGTTTTATAAAACCTAGTGGGGCAGAATTTACTGCAGTACACACCAGAGGTCCAATCCACTTCCTGGTATGCAGAAATATAAATTTCATTTCATAACGATTTTTTGCTTACATGTTGAAATAGCATGAAAATTATTTGAAAGCTCGTCAGTTTGTTATTATTATTTACAAATAAAACATAATAGCCAATCAAATGCAGTAATTTCTCCCGAAGGTCTGTACCGACTAACTCAGAGGCCGTGGCTCAAATCCAACAGATAGAATCATTTTTAATATTTAAAAAATTATCCTAACAAGAAAGGTTCAAAGGTCAGTTTTTTTTTCGGCAATCTCTATAACGGTTCAGCCAGAAAACGCCGTTGGATCAAAACCGGAAAATTCATATAAAAACATGTCTACTTTTCCCAGGGATCCCCCAGCCTAATGTACCGGACTTAACCTGTGCAAACCAGAATATCCGTCCTATCACTCGGATTTATGGAAATAACCCCATTTAGGGGTCCTGAAGCGTAGCCCCCAGGCGAAGTCCGAAGTACGAGTAGAGATAATATAATACGTGACGCTGAGAGGTCTGAGGGCTTGAGCTGGCTTGTGGTTTTATTCAAGACCGTTCTCAGATCTTGTGACAAGTGAAAATATTATGTAACTTTAATTCTCACATGATAATTTAGATGTACTCTAGTGTCTCCAAGAATGAGTTCGAGATAACAGAAGAAAGTATAAGAAACCGGTTTATAAGAATTGCAGGAACAGTTATTAGGTTTTCCTTTAAGTTTCAGAAGTAAACGGAATTGTGAAAGTTTTAAAAGTTTAAAAACCGTGAATGTTAAAGAAAATAACGTACCAAGATGATCTACGAACTTGAAGTTAAGCGCTAGTTGAAAAATATAATTGTTTCTAGAACGCAAGTTTAAATCTTATGTCTCAGCATTCCTCTCGCGCTGGTTTTTTGTGATAGAAAAAGTCTGTTTTTGGGAATTTTAAAATATAGAAAATATATCTAAAACGCAATCAAAATAATTGAAAAATATGTTTATAAGAAAGGGTCAGTAAATCTTATATGCAAATGGTAGAACAAATCTTGACGCGCCTACCATTAAGGCTATTAACAAAAGTCATCAACCGTAAAAGAACACTCGTCTGCATTTTAGCATTTACTATTTCAAGTATCTACACTAAGCTTGTAAAGTTATAAAAAGTGATTTAATTAATTGAAAAAAAATCATAAATAGGCTAAAATAAATTATTTGGCTCCTAGAGATATAGTTTGGAATATTGTTTCTGCAATTGATGCTTTATAGCGGGTGTTATTAGAATAAAGTATTACATTAAAACTGCATTTTGTTTTTTTTTTGGGTACTTGATGAATTTTTATTGAACGCTGCAGTGTTTCTAAAATAATAACAAAACGTAAGCAGCTTAATTAGCCAAACAAGCACAGTTTACAACACTTTACTCTCCGGCCGCTCGTAGCGCTGGTGCCGTTAAAATCTTATACTCTGAAGTTCTGCTATAATATAAAAACATTTACTTAGATTTAATCGTGTTTTGGAGTAGAATGCATTTATACAGTTACAGTTCTATGTAAAGTATGTGTCCACTGCCATTGTCGGATCAATTTTGTGTTCATTATGTGTTACATTTTAAGTCTATTTTAAATTGAATTTTATACAAACTTACAGAAATATACTTTACAATGATTGTTTTATACATCACTACGAGGTTGAGACATTTTTAAAACGTGTTAAATCCAAAAATAATCGAAAACTTTTAGTCTTGTACAAACACAAATAATATCATTAATTTTCCCAACTTACCTAATATGTCTTTAAACCGTAAATTCATTAGAATAAATGCGGTCAGGTTTTCTTATCAATAAATAATTAGGCAGAGAAATAACAGTTATTCATGTAATAAAGTAATTCTTTTAGATATTTTCGTAAACTCAATTTGTGGCAGCGTGAAATTTGTAAAACACAAGGTAATAATTACCTTAAAGCTGGAGATTACATTGATCAACACGTGTAGGTACCCTGACTAGCCTGCATTTCAAATTTAAAAAGCTAGCTTTAATCCAAATTCTCATTATGTCTTTACTATTTTATGTGTAAAATAATCGATATCAAATGATTACGTTAGCGTTTCAATGTAGCATACACAGTAAGTAAACCTCGAGATTAAAAAAGTAGTAGTAGAGTTAAAAAATTGTATTAATTGTATAACAATCGTAGTACATGTAAGTCCTCGTTCTGACAAATGGTTTGAAACAAATTAGGTGAGCAGTAACATACGAGATTCTTAGCTGGCCACATTTGCCGTTCGTCAACCCATTCTGTGAAAAGATTAGCAATTTTTATTTTAACCTAACATTTTCATAGAACTTTTAAATAACGATTAAAATTACATTAGCGTTATACTAACAAATATAATATACTTATTTAATATATATATATATTTATATTTATATATATATATATTTATATTTATATATATATATCAAGTCCTGGTGGAGAATGATTAAAATGATTACACAGAATGAACGGAGAGGAAACGACTCATCATAGTAAACACTGTGGTCATTCATATTCAGCTTATATTCCGGTCTCAGCACGGATTACAGTAATTGAATCCAGCGATATCCGGTCCCACTAAATTGACGTTCCTTCGATTTCAGAAACCCGTGAAATATTAATAATTAAATATATTGTGTGTGTCATCTAATATCATATCTCATCTCCATCCACCTACATACATTTTACGTTTATTAATATTTGTAATTTCGTGATGTCAAATTTTTGATTTATGAATGTTTGTGACGTAAGAATAAACAAAACGTTCTTATAAACTTTTAGTTTTCTATGTTTGTTTTAAATTTATTTTATGAACACCGATTACAGATATCAAAACAGGTTTTTTATTTGTCTTTAATATGCCTTTTGCTAATTTGAGAACTATTTATTTTTGCAACTCAAATGCCTAAAAACGAGTATTTTAACAAAAAATATTCTTTTAAACTTTAATATAAGTTCGAACATCATGCATGCGCCAAATTTATCTATAGTTAAACTTCTGCAACATTCTAACTAATGTTGTGTTCAAAAACTGTTGTAATATAAAAAATACTACGTAGGAGTTGTTTGGGGTATCCTTTGGAATAAATCGTATATCTTTATTATCTTGATCAAATTTGCTTCATTAACATCATATAGAAAACAAGTGAAATCAGTAGAAAGAGTAATACTACCAACCAATACATGGTTTCATTTCTAGTAGCATTTTCTGTTATTTGCATTTGATTTTGGTTTAAATATGGTTTTGAGCTTATATTGGTTTCAGGATCTTTCGTTTTATGCAGTATTTCATTTATAAATATTTATAAATCTTTTCAAAGTATTTCATTTGGAAGATTTGTAAACGCCCATCTTTCAAAACCATTAAAATAATCTTGATTAAGATAAATTTGTATTAAATAAAAATTTTAAGTCTAAATAATAAATGTTTAAAAATCAGAATTTATAAATGTTTTCGACTTAATAACATGTTGGCATCATATGAATTGCCGAGATCAACTAAGACTAAAATTGGTTAATTTATTACAAATAAAACCCGTATTGAAATATATACCATATTTTAACAAGTTTGTTTGGAATTTTACAACTTTTGGCTGGAAAAAATATCAGACTCAGAAGTCAGCTCCTTAGGGCGAATATTTAGCGTTTAAATGAATTTATATTTCAGAAAACAAGGAAAACAACTAAGAGATTTCCAAAAGGATAAAAGAACGAATGTGGTCCTTATGATTCATAATAACTTAAATTACACATTATTCTCAAATATTTTGCAATTTGAACACAAAAATAACGTAAGTTTTTTTTATTTATTTATTTTTTAGGGCAAAAAACACTTGGGTTATCATTGCCCGATAACAAGATATGACACCTACTCATAGTTTGGTAGTGTCAAAACAAGTAAATAGCACTAAAAACAAAAGAGATATTAATAATAATTAACTGGGCCGTACTAATAAATAATAGGGAACAGTTTCTTAAAACTATTAAGGACATAACATATATACACATATAAATATCTATGATATTATAACACTTAAAACTAGTTAACAATAGATCTGAGTGAGCTGTAAAAGGGCCCACCCAGTCCGGTTACTCTAATGGAAGCTCTTTTTTTCAGGTACTTCACAGCCCTTCAAACCCTGGCCAGGCAATGAGGTACTCTCCAGGAATCCGAAGAGCTTAACTAGAACTTCATTATTGTCCCCTAGCAATTCGGCGAGAGTAGAAGGGAGACGATAATCGCGCCTCTGTCGAGAATAGTGATTACACTCGATCAGGACATGCTTTACAGTTAGATTAACATTACACACGGGGCAACAAAGGAGGATCCCCGCGGTTCATAAGAAAGCCGTGGGATAGAAGGGTGTGTCCCGATCCGAAGACGGCATAACACTACCTCCTCCCTGCGGCTGGTACGGTTTGAGGACGTCCAAGGTAGAACTGACCCCTTTATGTCCCGTAGTTTGTTATCGTTGATTTCTGTCCACGACCTTTGCCACTCATTTTCTTAAGAGTCCTTTGATGTGTGGTTTCACATCTGGCAATATTAGTTGTTGGGTGTAAGGCGCCAATTCTATCGCTTCCCTTGCAGCTCTGTCGGCCATTTCATTGCCAGGTATTCCAACATGACTTGGTACCCACATAAAAATCACTTGAACATTTCTTCTTATTAGATCATGTAGGGAGTTTTTTATATTGCACAGAAGAGCGTGTTTCGGATACAAGTCCTTTAGTGCATTCTATGCTGCTCAGCTGAGTCGGTACACACCACCAGCCTCCCCTGTCCTAGGGCACACGATGTTTAGTGTCTTCTCAATGGCCGTCAGCTCGGCAGTATAGACAGAGGACGCAGGGGGGAGGCAAAATTTGAACTCAGATCTGGCAGTCACAAAGGCGCAACTAGTGCCAGTCCCAGTTTTAGATCCATCCATATATACTACGTCACATGGTGTCAACTTGTTTAGCTCTTCACGAAATAATTGGTTTATTATGTTTGCGGATGTATCTTGTTTCTTATTGTGTACTAGCAAGTTTATAATAGGTGGTGTATTCAAAGACCACGGGGGTACGTCGCAATCGTGGCTTTGTCCCACCTCGAAAACGTCGATGCCGAGACGTACTATTATGTTTCCTACTCTTATACCGAAAGGGGCTGAAGCGTTAGATTTCAACTTATACTCTATGCGTTAACGCATTTTCAAATACTAAGTCGTAAGCTGGGCTGAAAGGTCTAGATTTCAGAGTATACCAAAAGTTGGCTAACAACAGATCGCGTCTATGCGACAACGGCGGCTCTCCGTACTCAGCCAGCAAACTTATCACCGGACTGGAGCGGAATGCACCGGTAGTCAGTCTGATAGCAGAGTGATGGATTGTGTCCAGCATTTTAAATAGTGTTGGGACGTGCCGAGGAGTACAACCTGACACCCGTAATCGAGGCACGAACGAACAAAAGCTTTATAAAAGCGAAGCATACATGTTCTGTCCGCGCCCCACCTTGTCCCTGTAAGCACTCTGAGCAAGTCCAGTCGCCGTAGACATTTAGCTTTCAATTCTTTCAAATGAGGAACCCAGGTAAGTCTGCTGTCCAAAGTAATGCCCAGAAACTTTATGGTACGAGTTACTGATATACGGGTACCGTTTAATTGTAAGGAAAGGCTCGGTAGCATTCCTCTGCCCTAGAAAACAATATCCACTGGGTCTTATCAGATGAAAAGGAAAATCCTATTTGTCGACTCCAGTCTTCAAGCCGACGTATCGCAATCTGTAAGATTCGTTCCGCAGTAGCATGTTTCCTTGCGGCGACGTACACAGTAAAGTCGTCAACAAAAAGAGAGCATCGAGCAGGATTAGTGACACAGGCTCACGATGCTATTTATAGAAATGGCAAAAAGTGTACAGCTGAGCACACTACCCTGAGGCACCCCATTCTCCAGCATTATTGGGTTGGACAAAGTTGTGCCCAACCTTACCTGAAACGTTCTGTCGCTCATAAAGTTATTTATGAAGTATAAGATGTTTCCACCGACTCCTCATGACATCAAGGTGTTTACAATTCCCCTTCGCCACGGCGGTGTCTTAGGCTTTTCGAAGATCAAAGGAAGACTGCTAATACCTGTTTTTCGCTCAAGAAAGGCATCTAAGATAGTAGTCTCCAATGAGACCAACAGATCCGTCGTTGGCCGTCCCTCGGCGAAACCCGCACTGCTGGTTTGCGAGAAGGCGGTTTTGTTCCAAAAACCATACCAGCCTACGGTTCACCCATGCGTTCCAGAATTTTGCATAGAAAACTGCTGAGCGACACCGGCCGATAACTGGTGGGATCTTTCCTATTCTTTCCAGGTTTTAAAAGGGGAATAATATGAGATCTACGCCATGCCGAGGGAAAGGAACGCTCCTGAAAAATCCGATTGTACAGAGTTAAAAGAGCTTTTTTGCAAGAGATTGGAAGATTTTTCAGCATGGCATAATGGATATACGTCTTGATACCTCAGATATGGTATGAGACAATTGGTTTGCGACCTCTTGAGGATTGGAAATGATATTATTCCCAACCTTAAGTTCTAAGATAGGTTGGGAGGGGGGTTTTCCACAAACCGAGCGAAGCTTCCTCCATACTACTGAAGAAGCCGTAGTCCTTGTTATGGAATTGGTGAACGCTTGCCACGACTGTCTCTGCGAAAATCCTAAAAATCTGGCGGGCTTTAGCTCTCTTTTGTCGGTATAACTTCTAGGTTTTCTTGAGGTTGGCCTGATTTTAAATTTTCTTAGAGCTTTTCTTCTGTCTCGAAGAGCTTTACTACATTCTTCTGTCCTCCAAGGAACAAAGTTCCGCTTCGGTGTACTAGAAGATATAGGTATACTGTCCTGAGACTGCATGCAATATAGAATTAATTTATGTTAGTGACTGCGGTTTCAATATCCAATGGAATATTTATTTCTGGGGTTATTATGGTTTCGTTAAATTTATTCCAATCGGCTTTTTTAATAATCCAATTCGGTCTCCTGTTTCTTTGTATCACCGTATCCGGAAAGCTAATCAGGATTGGAACATGGTCGCTTCCATGTAAATCCGTGATTAGCTGCCAGTCTATTCTATGTGCAAGACCCCGGGCAGCAAATCGATGACAGGCCAAGATCCAGTTTCGAGGGCATAAATATGTAGGGGAGCCGTTATTTAATACAACCAAGTTGGCTTCGTCGCAGATTCTGACAACCAAGTTTGCCTCTTGAGGAACAGGTATTAGATCCCCAGAAATGGTGATGAGCGTTGAAATCACCAATCATGAGAAATGGACGGGGCAACTGATTAATCAGGTCTGACAGCTCTTGTCTGTCGAGAACGAATGGTGGAGGTGGAAAATATACAGAACATGTATTTATTTTAAAAGGAACTGAAATGGAGATACATGAAGCTTGCAGGGAAGTGTTTAAGTTCACTTCTTTTGCGCCAATTGTTGCATCAACGAAAATAGCTGTACCCCCACAGGCATTAAGGTTGTGGAGGTTATCGTAACGATAAATATCGAAACCCTTCAAGGAAAAATGATTTGCCCAGTGAATTTTAAGTTTCCCTGGATGCAGACAACACTTGGCTTTGACTCCTGAAGAAGATGTTTTAATTCTTCAACACGTGATTTTAATCAGTTTATGTTCCATTGGAGTATTGAAAACATTTATTAGTTATTTTAAAAAAGTTATTTTTATTTCTGGTTTTTGAGAATTGTGGATTTTTAAATTTACCTGTGACTGTCTTGAATTCTGTTTCTAAGGTTTGATCATCCACAATCTCGTCCTCCTCCATAACACTTGATTGGGATGAAAAATGGGAATGTGTGGAAGTGTTTGGTGATCCGATTGGGAGCGATTGTCAATCTTACTTTTAATACTTTGTTTTAGTTTGTCGTTGAGCGCTTTTCTTTCAGCTGGCGTTAGCTGTTGAGGCTTTAGTTTCCCGGATACATTAGTTTTTTTCGTTTGGTGTTTTTATAAATTTTTCTCTAGTGGTCTGTAGACGGGGATCGTCAGATGTTTTCGCTGGAAGTAGCTTCTGTTGTACTTGGGGGATTGGATTGAAGTTAGCCGAGAGTAAACTAATGACATTTGCCATTTGTTGTGTCAGGGCTTCAACCATCGCCTCCAAGGAAGAACAATAAGAACAGGAAGGAGTATCTCGGGTTGTCGAGGCAGCAGCTTTTGCGTAGGACACATCTTTCTTCGGCAGTTGAGCTGTTTGTCTTCTATATTCTTTGCGAGCATCCACGAATGACAGTTTGTTAACTGTGGCAATCTTTATTACCTCCTTTTCTTCTAGGTATACCTTGCAATTTCTTGAGGCTGCAGAGTGTTTTCCTTTGCAGTTAACGCAGAAGGGTTCTATGTTGCCATGTCTTTTCGTTGTGGTCTTCCTTACCGCATTGTACGCACAGTTCTTTGTTTTGGCATACTTTACTAGAATGTCCGAACTTCTAACATCGAAAAAATCGCTGTGGGTTTCGAAAGTACGGACGTACAGAAAGAACAAGATATCCTGGCCTTAATCGTTTCCGGAGGGTGGGGTAAGTTGAAGGTTAGGATATGCCCGGGAGTTGCGATTTGATTCGTTCCTTCCATCCGGGTTATTCTGACGACATCAGTTACGAAACTAGGTTTTTAAGTTCTTCTTTTACCTCATCTAGATTGTATTCTAGCAGCTCTATACTGAAAACGATACCCTTTGAAGAGTTCAGGGTACCATGGGGTTGAACTACTACTTGAAATTGATCAAAGAATGAGGTCATCTTCAGTAGTTGTTTCGATTGTTTACTATCAACCGCTTCCACCAGAACAGTTCCATCTCGAAGTTTCTTAATGGAGTTTGGCTGGCCTCCTGCTCCTACAATTGCCTTGTTAATAAGGAAGGGACTAGCTTTGGATAGGGTTTTTTCATCTCTCGACTTGAAGACTAGGAACAGTGGAGTGTTTGTTGCATATGCCTCGTCATTTTGGTCTATTCTTCTTTGTTTTGCTGTCCCTCTTCTTGCATGGAGTCAGGTGATGGTCTTTTCAGATTAAGCTTTCGTGCGAATCTCAGTTTAGACTACATGCTGTGGCACTTGGAGTTGGGTGAGGTATCCCATAGAAAGGTTAACCCAGCGCTTTGTGATGAAGAGGTGCGGGGCCCGAAAACACCAGGAAACGGGCGTTGCCCATCGGGTCCTTGAACAAACAGACCCTAACCCGACCCAGTTCCCCGGGGCCTGGTGTTAGTCTCGTTTAACCGTGAGACGGGAAATTCGCGCGCACGACTCGGGCTCGCAACCGTAGAGGCAGCTGAGGACCTATCCGACATCTCTGCTCACTGCAACATTTCCCTGGGGATCCAAGGGACCTGACGTGGGCCTGGTCTCAGATTCCGTATCGTCCCACTGACGTCGATCGGCAAGCGCAAGCCGCACATCAGCCCCAGCACACTAACAAGAAGGCACTCCCTGATTAGGGCTTGGGGCACTCCCAGCGGGTGGGACGAAGCGGAACAGTCCCGAAAGGGGAGTGAGTAGGGACGGATAGGATTAAGGATTACGGGATAAGGATGGGAAAGGCAGTGTTAAAACGATCATACCCAGGACGTCAAAATACGTTAAGTAAGCATACATAGATAGAATAGAAGAATAGTTTAATTAAAAGTTTTTAATTAGGATTTTAAAAAAATTTACGTGAAAAAAGTCATGCTGAACCCTATTTTTTATAACGCTCAATTTTTGATGTTTCCTGATCGGCTGATTTTTAGAGCGTTCACTAAATAGTAAGTAAAAAACTGTAAAATCTGATTTTTCGAACTGTTTAGCATGGAGCCCATTAGGAGTGAATCCATAATTTTTTACCTTCCTTTGTCTTTAAGGACCATTTGCCAGATCGGCATTGATTACTTTTTTAAACATGGAATGCAAGATGTCAAGATATGATGCAAAAAGAAAACGGGATACCTGTTTTCTTCATTTTATAAATAAAACTTACATAAAGAATAAAATAGCAGTGGACCTATTTCCTACCGGTGGGTACCCTCCGAATGATCTGGATTTCCAAAGAGAGAATACCTGTTTGATATTATGTTTTGCCAGAAAGGCATCAGGGACAGGACTTTGGTGTCATCTTTGACACTTAAAGAAGTCTTACATTCAAGTTTCAAAAATCTAATCATTGATATTTATGTAGCTTTTTTGATACAGAGGTTTTTGTTCCAATCCATGAGATATGTATACTTCCCGATTAGTGAAGAAGTGGAAGAATTAAAAATTAATCACATTTAACGCTCTAGTAATAAACATGAATTATTACATTCTTAAGTCTTGTTTGTCTTGAATACGATCAGCAAAACAAACTTTAAGTATGAACATCCGAAATACACTAGTTAGCTAAAAGTGCTACTACGACCATGCACAAAGATGAAAATATTTTGTTGGGAAATCACTAACATGTGGATAGCTTAACTGCAACTAGGAGTAAATTATTTCCCACTGCAAAACTTAGGCTTTGGCAAGGTTAAGTTAAGCTTATACACGCTTGGTGATTTCCAACAAATATTTTTCATTTTGTGCATGTGTAGTAACCAACTTTTGGCGAAATAGGAGTTATTTCGGGATGCCATACTTAAGTTTACTGTGCTGATCGTTATCAAGAAACAAGAACTAAAGGAATTTTACATTCAATAAAAGAGATGTTTTAGTTCCAGCTTATTCTAAATTAAATTTCGGTCTACGAACAATAGTTAAAAAATTTTATCTTGTGGCTGGTGTCCTACATTATTCAATAAACCAACTTGTGAATCCTTCAATGTCACCGCTGTCTCGAGATAGTGATGGGAACATGCCCTCACACGTCCACAACGCGCAGACCAGATAAAAGTATTTTTTGGTTGTAACCACTCCTAAAAAATTACATGGTATATGCAAAATGAGATTATTTTAACATTTTTATATACTTTTTTTACATACTGTGCGAAAAATTTATAATAGTGTAAACGTAAATTTAATTTGAACTACAAAATATATAATGTAATAGTAAAGTTTAATGTTTAAAGCACTTTGAATTACACAGGAATCTGTGGATAGTGAACTAAAAATAAAAACTCTGATTAATATTCATTCATCATTTGAAATATATGTATTTTGGCTGTTAATATTTTCCATTTGAATAAAAAATTAAAATAGAGAATGAATTTTGAAAATTTTCTTAACATTATTCGATATTCATCCTAAAAAGCAACGAAATGAATGGTAAAATGAATCATACATATGTATAACAAAAATGACAATCCAATTAAAGTTCAATTGAGAAAACTTGAATGATTTATGAAAAGTCAAAGCTAGTAGTTCGATAACACATTATAAACTTAATTTATCAACCTTTATAAAGGCAAGCCAAATTGAAAAGATTTCTTTATTGTTTGTGCTGAAGTGCACAGTCTCCCTCATCAATATCAAACTAGGCTACACCGTTTCTTATTATTTATCACTGTATTGAAAATAATTAGAGGGCACAATTTTTCTTATATAAAAAATTATAATAGACAGCGTATAAAAATATTGTTCTTATTATAAAATAATATCTCTGAACACAAGGGTTGGAGGACTTGTTAGTATTAGAAAAAACATATATTAGAAAATTAAATTTAAATACTGTTTGATTTTTAAAATCTGAGAGTAATACATGCACCTATTATTATTAGAATCATATTAAAGTTACTATAGTTATCAGTGTACTAAATTAAATGTTAAAAATATTTACATTCAACACTGTTTCCATGAGAACTTCAATTCCCACAATTAATGATATATCGTCAAAAATAACATTGTGGAGGATACTCAGGGTAAGTGATGAATATAACAGTACAATCATATATCAACACACCCCTTAAACTTAATATACGATGTATTGGACAGAAGGATCATTTGTATCCCTTAGCCGCCTACCCTGGTAGTACTGTCTCACGACAAGAATTATCGCGTTATTGTACACACACAGACATAGAATTTGTAACCTCAGTGTTGTTTCTTCCAAATTTAGTTTCTAGTACCAATTGAGAAATAATTCATACGCGAGGATAACGGTTCTTTAATAGAATAGACGTTAATAGAACCCTTAGTAATGAACCGACAGTAACAATACCAATAATACACCGGTAATAACAATGTAGAGTGTTATTTGGCATCAGGATCGTGTGTTTTCTCTCCTCAATTACAAATAGTTAAAATTAAGAATTAGCCATGTAAACTTGGCAAAAACCCATGTTATGTTTACCAACAAGGTAGATGCGCAGTCAACGATTTCTGTTTGTTTACTGATAGCCTCGCACTCTAACATCATTTCATAAATAGTGATTATTGGTATCTGACCTCCAACAAAAACCTCTCAGAGTAATCTGTTAATATCGTTTTTGACGACTCGGTCACATACACGATATCGTAACTCGGAGTGCTGTATTATTAGTCAACCTTGATTTGAGAATTTACACATCCCTTAAGTTATCATATGATATGGTTTTATGAAATTCATTTCTTTTGAAGAAATTGTTGTAGAGCCCTAATAAGAAGTCATTTCCAAAAAATTTCGCCAAAACATACTTAAAATAATGTATATATACGGTTGGTCCTGGACACTTTTAGGAAACAATGTTAGAATCAAATATCCTGAAAAGGAAATATATATGATGATAAGCAGTTAGCTTACCACAATGCCTTATGCAGTTGGCAGCGTATTTTCCTGCAAGATCAGCAGACAATGAATCTTTGTGAGTTGTTTCAATTATAAATAAATAAAATTCAGTGCTTTATATTTTATTAACATTTTAAAACAATGAGTCGGTTCCAAAAATCCAAAAGACCCACATGAACAACAACACACAAATTCCAAGCATCCACTAAACACGGGAAAAAATCTGTAGCCCATATAAATATATACGTTAAATATTGTTAATTGGTGACCTTTATTTGCAATAATATAGCATATTTAAGCCTAAATGTTTACTTATGAAAAATGTAATAGACAATTTTAATTCGGGAAAATCGAGGTCATCATGCATAAACAAAAAATGTTTATTCAAACATAAATTTTTAAATTAGTGTCAGTTTAAGTGTCCCCCATTTTAGATGAAACACTAAAATAAATTTTATAATTGAATATTTAGTTTTACTGAAAAATAAATTAAAACTTACTGAAAGCTATTGCAATATTGAAAATCTCTCAATGGCCAATAATATTTTTACGTAAACACATAGAGCATAGCAAATTCTAAAAACATTACAGTAATCGAACTATGGGCTTTCTATATCTTAGACAAATACATTTTCGGCACAAAACCCAACAAAATAATAATACAAGTATTTCATTCTTACAAAGTGCTAGCCAAAAAAGTAGGTAAAAAATTTAACTCACTAAGACTTACTAAACTTAAGGTTTTTTTAATT
>NW_025786935.1:0-3193 GCF_021130785.1 Homalodisca vitripennis
ATTTTATTCCCGATCTGCCGACAGGCGGCTCTGCCGTCGCTCGAAATCCGTTTTTTACAAGAATAAACTTATAAATAAAATAAATTTAAAAGTGAACAATTACTTTTTTCCTTTTTAAAAAGCGTTGCTAAGCAAAGTGCATAACTATTAATCAATTATTTGTCATATTTAATTAATATATTACGCTCTAAAGTTGGCGGTTCTCGCGTGGCTCGCTGCGTGTAATGCTCGCCATATATACACCAACGCGACCACGTCCACCCCGGGAAGGACCGATGCATCTAAGTATCACAAACCATGACGATTGACAGCATGTACATGTCAATATACCCTATACTTCAGGTGCAATGTTTGTTCTTTTTTTGCATTTTTAACACTCTGAAAAATTAATATAGCCTATAAAATTATTTTTTCCAAATTTTATTCCTACCGTTATAGTAAATCTCGGAATTTTTTTATTCTTAAATTCCTTAAGAAGTTGCATATTTTACCTGTTGGAAACCTCAGTATTTTTCCAACTTTACTAACGTTAATGACTTTGATGGCGTTTTGTGGCTTAAACCGCTGGACGTACGGCAAAAAGTAATTAAACCTTTTTTGTAGAAAATATAATTCTCTTATTTGAATTTGCCGTCAGATTTTGAGCTACGGGATTTAGTTCACCCGCTATCGTTCTTATACTAACATTCTACACGGAACAAACGGAACGTTTCGTCTACCGTTATTTTAATTTTATTCTTCGTTCGGAAGTGGAAAACGTCTAAATTTCTGACTGTATCCTTTAGCTACATAGGCTAGGCTAAAGCGTTTACCGATTTTCAAGGTACTAGCAGTTCTCAATTACACATGCGGCTGAACAATGTTTAGGCCTATAAAATATCTTTGCTTGTTACACTACAATAATTGGAATTTCCATTTTTTGTATTTATATATTTTAATTTAAATATTTTTAAAAAGGTAAAATATATGTTTATTATATGTTTTAGGTTATAAATCGATTACGTTGTAGACTATCTTTTCAATCATTGGAAAAGGATATCAGAATTATTGCATAATTAATTAAAATACGTGTACACTTTTAGCATGCAATATTATTACAAACCGGGCGCTGCGCTGCGCTGCGGCTGGCCTCCAACTACTGTAGTTCCTCGATCTGCCGACAGAGCGCTCTGCCGTCGCTCCCAAATCCCGTTTTTTACAAGAATAAACTTATAAATAAAATTTAAAATTTTAAAAATGATAAAAAATTACATTTTCCTTTTTAAAAAGCGTTGCTAAGCAACAGTGCATAACTATTAATCAATTATTTTTTCATATTTAATAAAATATTACGCTCTAAAGTTGGCGGTTCTCGCGTTTGGGTCGCTGCGTGTAATGCTCGCCATATATACACCAACGCGACCACTTTCCCCCCCCGGGAAGGGACCGATGCATCTAAGAAACACAAACCATGACGATTGACAGCATGTACATGTCAATATACCCTATACTTTGGTGCAAAGTTTGTTCTTCTTTTTTCATTTTTAACACTCAAAAATTTAAAAAGCCTATAAAATTATTTTTTCCAAATTTTTATTCCTACCGTTATAGAAATCTCGGAATTTTTTTTTTTTCTTATTCCTTAAGAAGTTGCATATTTTACCCGTTGGAAACCCATATTTTTTTTCCAACTTTACTAACGTTTTGACTTTATGGCGTTTTTTTGGCTTAACCGCTGGACGACGGCAAAAAGTAATTAAACCTTTTTTTTAGAAAATATAATTCTCTTATTTGAATTTGCCGTCAGATTTGAGCTACGGGATTTAGTTCACCCCGCATCGTTCTTATAAACATTTACACGGGAAAAAACGGAACGTTTTTGTCTTTTCCGTTATTTTAATTTTTTTCTTCGTTCGGGAAATGGAAAACGTCTAAATTTCTGACTGATCCTTTAGCACATAGGCTAGGGCTTTTTTTAACCGACCATTTTCAAGGTACTAGCATTCTCAATTACACATGCGGCTGAACAATGGGTTTAAAAGGCCTAAAAATACTTTGCTTTTTACACTACAAAATTTTGGGGAATTTTTCCATTTATTTTTTATTTAATATTTTAATTTAAATATTTTTAAAGGGTAAAATATATGTTTATTTTTATGTTTTAGGTTATAAAACGATTACGTTGTAGACTATCTTATCAATCATTGGAAAAAAATGCAAAAAGAAGAACAAACAATTTCACCTGAAGTATAGGGTTAAATTTACATGTACATGCTGTCAATCGTCCCTGGTTTTAGATACTTAGATGCATCGGGGCCCTTCCCGGGGTTTTTGGGGTGGTCCCCGTTGGGTATATAAGGGGAGCATTACACGAAAAGGGGGACCCAAAGGGCGAGAACCGCCAACTTTAAGCGTAATATTTTAATTAAATATGAAAAATTTAATTGATTAAAAAGTTATGCACTTTTGCAAGAAAAAAACGTTTTTTTAAAAAAAAGGAAAAATTTTAAATTTGTATCACTTTTAAATTTTTTTTAAATTTAAAAAAGTTTTTTTTTTTTTGAAAAAAACGGGATTTCCCGAGCGACGGCAAAAAGCGTTTTCCCTGGGTCGGCAAAATCGAGGAACAAACAGTAGTTGGAGGCCAGCCGCGGGCGCAGCCCCAGCGCCCGGTTTGTAACTAATATTGAAATGCTAAAAGTGTACACGTATATAATTAATATGCAATAATTCTGATATCCTTTTCCCCAAAGAAATTGATAAAATTTGTTCTTTCAACGTAATCGATTTATAACCTAAAACATATAATAAAAAAATATATTTTAAACCTCTTAAAAAAAATTTTAAAATTTAAAAAATATAAATACAAATAAAAAGGAAAAAATTTTTCCCAAATTTTTGTAGTGGGAACAAAAACAAAAAAAAAATTTTTTAATTTTAAAGGCCCCCCAAACATTGTTAAACCGCATTTTGTAATTGAGAACTGCTTTGTTAAATTGGAAAAAAAAAACGGTAAACGCGTAAACCTTTTGCCCTTTTTAGGCCCCAAAAGGGTACAGTCAGAAAAATTTAAAACCCCCTTTTTTTTCCCCCTTCCCAACGAAAATAAAATTAAAAATAAAAGGGGAAAAAAGAAACGTTTTTTTTGTTTTTCCCTGTAGAATGTTAGTATAAAGAAAAGATAGCGGGGAACTAAAATCCCCCCTAGTCAAAT
>NW_025786936.1:0-15247 GCF_021130785.1 Homalodisca vitripennis
TGATTTAATGTTTATTTAAACTACATTAGTATCGCATTTTTTATCATCGACTATACAACTTTACGATGTAAACAGTAAAAAGAAACTGGCCAATTCTCTTAAAAAAGCCAATGTATAAATGTTCTGAAGCTGCATTTAAACTCTATTTTGGGGTGGGGCTTTATCTGGTAAATTTCTTCACGATGGAAATAAAACTAACATTTACAGTTCATATTAGAGGTAACTATCTATCTTTTATAGCTTAATTGAGAATATGTTGCCAACGTTAAAATAGAAGCCTCTGAAGATGTTAATGTTGATTGCTTAATGGGATGTGAGATGAAGGCATTACATTATCCTTTACTGTGTATTCTATATGAGGTAATCTATAAACGTAATGCAGCTGTTCAGACTCGTAGTTATAAGTTAGAAAGTAGTGTTAAATCTTGTAAGGTAATATATTAGAAATACAATTTTATTAGTGATGTTCGCAAAAAGTAATTCATCAAATTTCACATGCATGCACACTGTGAAAGTACAGTAACTACTAGAGCTTTAAATTTCCACATGAAATGTTCCAAACAATTATTCTTTTGAATGGGGTCTTCTTCAGTTTAATTCTCCAAGTTGAAACTATGCAAAACTTGAAATTTGAATGTATCCGTGGGAACAAACCTTGTTATATATTATTAATAGTTTTTAATGTGAAGTAAACGTTTTCCTTTGGCGTCTTCATTGTAGCTTTATACGCTGTGTTATGGCTGAGGAGAATAGTGATAATCTATCGACCGTGTATATGAAAGTCGCAGTCATTTACAATGATTTTATTCAGTTTTCATTGAGAGGCCCTCGTGTGGTTTACTTTTTTACAGTTAAATTTACATAATAAAATGATGGTAAGAACGGATTAGGTCTTCGGTGTGTTTACACGGCCGGTGCTCCATAAACCAACTGTTTTTGGTCTAACCGTGGAAAGCTACCCTCTGTCACCACAATTATTTTTTTTTTTCCTGAGTTTATAGATCTGCTTGTTTAAGATAGATTCCCACACTATAAAAAAACCGATAGCATTTGTCAAGAAATTTAAGTATTTTCGTTTTCGACGAGGTGTAAACTGCAACAACACAATCAAATATTATCAAATCATTATAGCATTCTGTGTTTTAGTATTTACAGGTTATTTATAATAACTATCGAGAAGGTCTTCCATGAAAATTTTTAAATACCTTCAAATTATGTGTACATTTATTTTACATTTACTCTATTTATCATTGATCTGTCAGTATGACTTAGACAAGTGAGAGACAGTTGGACCATGTACAGAAGGAGAATCAATTCGTGGCCCACTTAGGCAAACTAGGCAGGCTAACCGTAGGACGGAACAGCGTATTAAGGGGATTGGCTAAAAGAAAACAATTACAAGAATGTGTATAAATTACTTTACAGAAACCGAGCCAAAAAAAATACATAAAAACAGGGCTTTGTGTCACTTTTAAAATTCAACCTTTATCATATCAAAACATTACTTAAATAGTGTCAGCCCGTTAAACCTTAGGTAAAATTGAATAATAGTACAAATAACCTTTGTAAGTTACCCTCATGAATGTGAAAATTTGAAGACGGCAAAACAGTTTTAGTGTTGAGTTTCGGAGTTGGGGCGGTGATGTGGCCTCTGAAAAGCATATTGTGACGCCATCGCTTCTATAACCCCATTACCTTACTACTTGTCTAAACCTTTACTCAAGTCGGAGGATTGATCAGTCATTAGGCTAGTTTTTTTTGAAGGGTCTATTTTAATCGGACTCTGTGTAATTTTTATTAGCGGTATCTAATTTTGCCTTGATTATTGCGAAAGCATCCCGTAATGTAAAGAGGACACGCCTAGTTGGATGCTGCCTGCTCTTCCGAGGCTTCTATATTTAAACATGGAAGCAAAAATTCATGCGAAGATTGGGAAAAATGGGCAACTTGACTTGTCTCACAAAGCTTAGATGTTCTCAATCTTTCATTCCCACAAACAGACTTTATAGTTGAAACACGCTACTGGGGGTTTTGACTTCGGATTACAACTACAGTGAATGCATTTATATGGATCGATTGTTGGTATTTTGTTTTTCAGACTTATAAAATTGCAATGTTTATCAAAGTTCTTTATCTAGGTTTTTTTCATTGTTTTTTAAAAAAACAAATTACCTAGATAAAAAATTCATCCTTTGAGCATGCAAGTTTTGCTCTAAATGGCTATTTTTCAAAATTATATGGTGAATAATTTCACCTTAAAATAGATGTAGAGAAACAATTTCGTATTTAAGAACACCACTACTCTTGTGTGTGTTTGTTGATTATATTATAGGGTTGTCCCGTGGCTCTTGAAATGTAGTTAAAAACGTGCAAGGGAAGAGCGGAGAGCTGCCAGGGGTGCAAAGTACAATTAGGAAATATGTAAAATATAAAAGCATAGAGGTATCACCATGTCGCCTCTATACTTTCAGATTTTAGGGACTGTACGTCCACGCCTAGTTTTGACGAGTTAGGAGTGGGCTGGACGTTCACTTTTCTGCAGGGTGTAGGACAAGTTTAGTCCACGATTGGGGAGGGGCCGCTGATAACCTGTGGACTAAACTGTCCTTCTTCTTTTCAAAAACTGACCTGGCCGTGCATTAGTTCTTCTACCTGCACTTATTCTTTATGTCTGGTCAGTGATGCTTCCACTACTATTCGCAACAAGCGATACTGCTAAAGCAGGTAAATATTAACAACAGTTTTAAAGCTCCAAGCTACCACATATTCTTATTAACGCGGATGTATATCTTAACGAATATCCCAATTATTTCCATATATATTACTCTCTGATTAATTTTGGGCATTGTCCGCTAGATGAATCAATCAAACATCTTACAGTAAAGTTTGTATTTAGCTTTTATTCGCTCTATATTGGAGCCATCGTTATTGTATAATAACATGTATTATACCAGTAGAAGCACGTTACTGCGTAGTAACAACGTTAATTGAAATGGATGGTTTATTGTTTTAATTAACATTCTGTTTAATAGTATAAAATAACAATTTAGTTCATATCTAAATATATATTCATTTTTAAAATTGTACCAAATTAAGTTTAGAATAGATACAGAAGACAAAATATTTTAGTTACCTCTTAAATAGTGGCTCTCTGGCATATAATCCTACAAATCAGTAAACAAAACATCTTCCTACACAGGACATACTATACTTACATAATACGTGAACCACTGATGTCGCTAACCGATATCGTGTGTTGTAAATATCACGTCAAACCAGGAATTCGAAATGAACGGCTAAAATAAATGTGTGTCTCGAGATTTCATTTTTCAAAACTTCCAATTGCTATTTCATCTCCTATATCCGACGCTCGCCGAAAAAAAATCTTTAACCGTTATTTCAAATAGTGGAATTCCCGGGCATCGACAGGGAGATAACATGTTTAGAATTACTTAAGCAGTTATAAGAACATCTCGAAACGCAACCCAAAATTCTATAAATTTATTCTTAAACCCTATTAGTTTTATTATTCTCCCTTTTTAAAATAAACCGTTAAGTCGTTAAACAAGGTTTTAAAATTTCGGGGGTTTAGTTAATAAAAAAGCCCTAGTTAATGTTTGCTTTATTTTCTCGAACAAAGGTACAAACAAAACTTCTGGCAGAAGCCTACCATGTTCTGTCAAAAAAGTCAAATAAACTATGCGTTTTATAACTATAATAACAGTTATATAGTCACATTTCCTTTGATGTCTGCATACAGTTACTCAACCATGCAGTATCACCCATATTTTACTTAAAGTGTAACAGTTAAAGAGTAGGATTTGTAATTAAAAACTTTTTAGTTTTCTTTGTATCATAAATATTTGTCTTACTTGTGACTTCAACAGTGGCTCCGCAAAAAAAAATGTTTTATATATAAGAAGTGTTGTTATTATCAAAGCTATACTCTATGCTTTCACGGGACTAATATGTAAGGTATATGTTATGATTGTGCTAACTATAATAAACAATGTTTACAACAGGACTAAATTGGACTAAAAAGTATAATCAGGCTCTTTATACTATTATATAAATTGTTCTTGTTCTCTGTTACACTGATTTTTTCTGTTGCATTTTTCCTTTTACGTGATATTTTAATCGTTTGTTCTCCTAGTCGGAGCGAAAACATAATTACACATAAAACCAAAGGACCACCGCTATAATCGTTTACAGACATTCTTAAGTTAGAAAATGGCTGTAACTAAACCTGAACTTTATTTTATGTATGATCATTTTTGTTTTCATTCTTTTTTGCAGCTGTTCCTTATGTAGTGTACTGAAAACTATTTTAGCAGATATAGAGTTTAGATCTCGAAACATCCATTTCCACAGTGTGCAGTGCAGTGTGATGTACTGACGATCTTTTGTCAACCCCGTCGTTCAAAAGAATTCCCGTGAGTCCGGGACAGTGGGTTCCCAGGTCCGGGACCGCGGACCCACTGTCCACTCCCTTAAGAAGTAGGTAAGAAATGCTTCCTGGCAGTTTTTTTTTAATGATGTGGACCTACAGTCCGTTTACCGAGATACATGATACGTATAACCGAGTATAAATCTAGTTTTGCTTGCACTGTCGTAATGAAGGTATTAGTTATGGTAATTCTAATAGTGAGTCAGGGACAGATCCGAATAAACAATAGAATAATCGAGGATGAGGGTTAGTAAGTTCAGCTATAACAAGGGACTATAAGTCTATATACTCTCTTCGCCATCTAAACGATAGTAATCCGCATCCTTCACGTGTGCTTTTATAAACCAAGTAAAAGATTAGGTAATTGCAACGCAAAAGCGAGAGTTGTAACTTCCAAAACCACACGTGTAACGGTACCAAAACTTAACTTGAGAAAATATAATACAAAATGGTCGTTACGCATAAAGGATGATGTTTTTTTTATGTTTTTAATAGAAAACTGTAAATAGCCGGACTTGATTGCGAGGTATCGTGTGTTGAGTATAAGTTCCTCAACGCTAAAAAGAGTATGAAAATTAATGTATAAGGTATCTCTTTGACCAAACCCTGTTTAGGGATTATTTTACCCTCAAGGGATGAACTGGTCAGAGGGGAACAAAGTAAACACTATCCCCACCAGCGGAGCTACGAATGGTACACAGGAACGGCTCCAAAACAAAAAAGCGGCACAGGCCGTCTTGGAACTTCTGGGGGAGTGAGACCATTGGTAGGGAGCTGGTGGATTCCTATGGGTCCGTATCCGACAGTCTTTCAAAGCGGACTTGTAACGGTCCGTCAGCCCATTATGGAATGGTGCTTGCTGAGAATCTTCGTCTGCGATATAGGGGGCAAGGACGTATTAAACATTTTCACGGACAGTGCAAGGCAGCGCTTGATAGGCGCTGGATTCTTGTGCAATTGCACAATCCAAACTTGTATTGGGGATTGACTATCAGACCGTTTCCTCCCTTAGCTAGAATCAAAAAATGTAACAAAGTGTAACCGGTTTTGTCTGAGGTTCCTCGGTCATGAGGGGATTCTTGGGAATGAAAGGAGCTGATGCCCATGGACCAACCAGGGACTCAGCAAACAATCATGAGACGGGCCCTCAAACCATTACTGCGGTGTTCCAAGGTGTGAATCCTCTTAGGGTATGTCCTCGAAATTGTGAATTCGCGCGGAGCAATGAGAGAAGGTGGAGGTTGCATCCGTGTGTTTGATGAGGGTGTGCGAGAATGGTATTACAGTTCCACCTTCCTCCAAGGTGGCTTCGGACTTTCTCTCATTAAACAGGACCAAATGTCCTCTAAAGGTCATGTAAAAATGGAAAGTGGTAAATGTTTTTTGATTTATGATTATTCAAGAATCTAACGACGCGAGATACACCATTTGGGATAATAATGTGGCCACCAGCACCAGTAGAGCTTTTGTAAAAATAGTGGATAGTTTGTAATGTTATTTATCTTCTTTCAGGGAAAACAGAAAAGAAAAGTGAACGTATGAGAAATAACAGAATTTTTATTTAAAAGTCTCTAAATGTACACTAATTGAACAGAAGGCACAATTTTTCTTCATGGGTTGCATGTTTTGATCAAGATAAGTAAATGTATGTTTTCAACTCACACCGCCGGGATCAGTCAGCAAACAACAGCGGGCCCACTCACGCCAGACAGTCACACCCGCGGACAGTCACACCCGCCCGTCCATACAATCACGGAGACAGTTCGACACCCGCCAGACAGATCAACCGGACAGTGCACAACCCCGCCAGACAATCACCGGAGCAGACAACACCCGCCACAGAACAGTCACCGAGGACAGACTACACCCGCAGAACAGTCCACACCGGGACAGTCACACCCGCCGGACAGTCACACCACCCGCCAGACAATACACTACCCCGGGACAGTTCACAACGCCGCCGGAACAGTCACACCCGCCACGACTCCAATTCACCGGACAGTCACAACCACCCCGCCATGACCAGACACACCCATCTGGACCTTTTGAGACTCGTACAGTGACGTTCTCCAATCTTGAAACCTTTGGGGACTCGAAAATATAAATTGCAAGACCAGTTTGGGTTGGTACTTCATCAATTTCAGCGCTAATGGAAAGATATAAACTTTAACATAGAAATTAAAAAGGTATTTTGAACAATTTTGTACAAAGGTTTAAAGAATTAGACATATTTTTTCTAACGCTAGAATGAAATACTAGTGCGTAAAAGGGTTTTGAGGATTAAACGTATGTTCTTATAGTAGCGAAGCTCAATGATCATTTTTACACTTAGGTAAAGATCAAAATCTTCTTACCTTATGCGTTAGTAAATTATTAACAATGGAAGCTAAATAAAACTTTCCTGCTGTTCCCTCAATTAATATTGAATTACCCTTATATTATGTGATTGTTCGAATAGTAGTTTTACTTCAATTTTCCGCGAAGAGAAGAAAACTTCCACGTTTAGCATTTGGTTTTGGTATGATACACAATGCTTTACTAATCAGGCCAAGTATCTAGTAGAGTATTTATCTGAAGAGCCTCAATTGAAGGTGACGGGCCCGATGAAATGTGAAAATGGGAAGGATTAGGGCCCAGAAGGTTGCCTTACCATCCTGATTTATAAGTTTGATAATATATATCAAACTTTCCCGTTCTGTTACAGCTAACGGGCCCGTTTACGGAATTCGGAAACCACTTGGTTTTTTACTCATAATGTAGCCTACATATGTAAAAACAAGCAAAACCACTGCTTCTTCTAATATTTCAGGATCAAACACTCTACTCGACTTACGAATAAATGTCAGTTGTTTATATAATTAACGAGCAATGACACCAGATCTAATCTACAAACGAAAGTCCAAATAATTTCATAGGGCCATAGGCCTAAAACAAAACAGTGCAGGAGCGAATGTGAGACGACTGACTGCAGCTGCATGCTACAACCATCTGTCTCTATCTGGTCAGAGAGCCGTCAGTGTCTGCGCGTTGGCAAAACGGCGAACGGAGCGGCGGGGCCCAGGCGGCGCCCCTCCGCGCGAAGCAAAATTTCCCTTTTAGTTTCCCTACCGTTACGATAATTACTATGCGTCTGTCCACTAATCGCTATTAATTAATTTCTTGTTCTACTTAATAGTTATTTTTAAGTAAAATGGAGTAAAATCTCAAGGTTCTAGGTGGATGTGTTAATATAGATGATACCACAAAAATGTATAGTGAAGTTTTTAGACCATACCATTTTATTTATTACTACATATAAGAAAGCCCACATTCATCTTGAACCTCCAGAAGCGCCCCCCCTTAAAATCGTCACCGGTCTCTCGCCCGGCTCCTAGGCTGCAGCTCTACCTTAGCCTACTGGTTAATCGGGGGCCCTTGTTTATAATTGGAGGAAATTGACCTTGATGAAACAGGTAAAAAAAAATTAAGTTTTAGTGACGTTGCATTTTTTTTTTAGGAATAACATTAAGACCAACAGAAACACCCCAAAACGATTTTCGAAGAACTATCTTTAGGACTCTCTGAAAGTAATTCTTTTTGTCGCTTTGTTAGTTTAGTGTTAGTGCCTCAATTAAGAATCTTATTTCACTCGCTTCAATGCAGCCGATAAGCGATGAAACGAGGATCTTTGTAAGAACCTTTTAATGTTTGGGGTGGTTGGTAGGGGGGGGGGGGGGGGGGGGGGGGGGGGGGGGAAAAAAACATGCGTTCATCTGCAGGAGGTCTTCAAATACTGATTTCTGTAACCTTGATGGTAAGTCTTAATGACAACTCTACTTACGGGCGGTCCTTGCCGCACCACTCATTTCTGGGACGGGATGCCTCCACCTCCTCCTTGCGGTCAAACTGTTAAAAATCTCGTACGTAAAGGTGTAACATACAAAATTTAGGTATATGAATCTTAACTTCAGCTCCTTCTGTTATTTATTATAAACATATTATATTGAGTCACATTTACATTATGATAATATTGAAAATAAAGTAAAACTATATATTCTTTGTTATAGACAAGTAGCTTGTTATTTTTAATATATTCGGAATGCCCTCTGCAAAATAATATTTTTATTTCATTGGGTAAATAATTATTTAATGTAATAATTTATCTAATGCTGTTGTAAGGGTTTTGTAGGGTTTGGTTTAGTTTAAGATTAAGGTTGTGACATATTTTGAGCAAGGGTTGCTGTGAGAGGATTTAATAATAGGTTAGATTGGCAGTACAAAATACCCTCAAATGAACCAACACATTTATTTGTGACAACATTTCATTAAATTGATTAATTGATTGCGTCAATCGACATATTAAGCACAAAACTTAATGTCTTAATACTTTGAAGACATATTTAATATTAAATTATTCATTACAATTTATTTTGAATTTAATTCATTATAACATTTACTAGTAATTTTGTAGTGTTGCAATAATAATGAGTTCATGGACTAACATGAGAAACTTTCTTTAAAATAGCTAAACATTTACGTGAATTTATATTTTCGAAATTGTGAACATTTAAATAGATATGGAATTGAAAATGATTAATGAACCCTAAAATATACTAAGTTCTTAAAATTACTTACATTTTATTTCACATCAACACTTATTACGCCTAGAGATATTTTTCCGCACACGAACACAAACACTCCCGAACTTCACTTTTCGAATTCCCGGCCTCGACTTCCACCTCTCCTCCTTGTTCTTCAGTTTTGATGTTTCTTCTCCCGCCAGCTCATTGACCACGCCTCTGCCAAATCTCTCCATCATAATTGGTGAGTAACAATTTTCCATATCAGCATAGCTGTCCCTTACATTGTCGCACGGTTTTTACAAATAAGCATTTCCTGTTTGTTCACCATCGGCGTGCTGGGCGGATGTGCGTATCTAGTTACATCCGGAGGATGTTTGTATCGAATTGTAATACAAGACTTCCTTTCCAGCAACTATCTGTACATCTATTTTATGAACTTTATTTTACTAATAATACATATGTCTTACATTCCCCTGGCTTAATGACGATTCTACCTACGAATCGTACTTATAGTCTAATTAAGGTTATCCATTGGGTAGTCACGTTCATGTACTGTAGGCTTCAGAAATTTTATTTTGATGTTATTAATGTGGATGAAGTAGAGGGCTATAAAAAGAAGTATTGTTATTATAGAAGTCCAGGCTAAATAAAATGTACAAAATGAGTTCCGTGTTGTTTACTATGTTTTTGTCGTCGTGTTTTAGCTGGAAGTGGTGTTGTCTTTGTAGATTGTGAACAAAGCAGGTGAATGCGCAGGTAGCTCGGAGAGTAGGTAGTGTTGTTGTGTTGAGAATGCTGTGTAGACATCTTCCTTGTTGTCTGCCAAGTCATGTTATCTGGTTGCTGTCTTTGGATGAATGGGAGGTGTTCTGCTACCATTTGTTGATGTATGAGGGTTTGTAATGTGGAAAGGTTGTTCTGTATCTTGAAATAGGTTTGGGAGTTGTTTAGGTTTTTAGGGCAGAAATTTAAAGAGGGTTCGTTTTTAGGTAAATTTTGCTGTGTGTTGAAAGGAATTTTTTATGTAATAGGGATGGAACTGATATAAGGTAGTGTCTGAGGCATTGGAGTAAAGTACGCTCCTGTGAAGATTTGTACTAGAGGCTTATTGGGTTCTTCTATGTTGTGGGTTGATGTGCTGGCAAAGGTGGTCAAAAGAGGCATGGCAAGTGCTGTCAGTAGTAGTAGTAGGAAGTGCTGTAAGGACTTCATCTGTCTCGTGTGTGGTCGGGACGGTTAGAGTGCTGTAGACTGGTGTCTTGTAGATTGGTGTCTTGTAGACTGGTTTCTCAGGTTGTGGTTGGTTTTTCTGGTGTCATAATTCTAAAACTTAATATCTACAGGTTACATATACATTTTAGTTTAATATTTTATAATTAATACATATTTATGCCTAAGGTTTTTTATTTACAGAAATCTTTGAATGACCTCCTCGATGGTGTGTCGTATTTCCCTAGCTCTATGTAATAATATTTACTAAGCATCTTGATCTCTAGTGTTCTTAAATAAGGTTCGATATTATGTTAATTTATTATATTACAAAACGATACTACGCACCTTTGTTTCTGAGGAATATGTAATAACCCTTCTTTGTGCTTATTGTCCATAGTCATTATTATGATCATAATATATGTTGCCTAATCAAGGCTGTATAGTTTTGTTAATGAGCAATATTGCTGTGCTAATACATACTATGTTAAATATATGTTACTTTCCTTCAATGTTAGATTAGCTATGTAATAATTAAACATGTTATATAAGTCATTTACATGTCATATATTGAAGTATTTGTTTATCCTAGGATTATATAATATAGAATATGTATGTCTCTTTCTTTGAGATGCATCTCAGGAAAATTGAGTCCTTGTAGGGTATATTATGTTAACACTGCTATCTACTAACTTAAATAAATATGATATATGTAGTAATACTTTATCATATTTATATATTCTTTATTACTAGGCTATGTATACACGTATCCCTCAGGTAAGTATAATATGTACGTTGTGTCAAGTTAGAGTACGCTTTGTTATTGCAGTAAACGAGTACGTGGGAAACATTACTTGCATACTAAGCTGTCTGAACCACCAGGGCCCTTGGCGACCCAGACCGCTGGTACAAGGCAATGCCCCCTAGTCATAGTACACAACATAAGTCGGTGTAGCATATAGCGGTGGTGAAGTTTAGTTGACAGATTAGAGCAGAGAAACTTATCTGCCTGAGGATGACATACCCAGGACGTCACGGTCCAAGTCTTACCTAGCACAGTCTAAGTGTACGGTTACCGGTGGGTTACAGGCTCTGCTCCGTGTCGTGTCGTGTTTGTGGCTGTGTTAGATGTCCTGTGTCATTTGGGATTATCTATTACCCGCAATATTCTTTGGTACGTGTAACCTATCACTTAATCCACATAAATTACAGTAAATCCTCACCATGTACCCCAAATACAAAGGTTAGGCGCAGTTTTTAAATTTTCTAATAACACCTTATGTATGTCTTTATTCTCTATCCGTTTGTTATCCGCTTTCCGCACACAACATCGAGATTTGTTGAATATACATTTTTATTTCCTGTTAGACTGTACTTCAGTAACTCTCAAGGTTAGTATAAACGTTATTAATGAAATCATTCAAACGCGTAATCAAGTTAACCGGTCTCCTCAAAACTCCTGGAGTATAATACCTATTCTTTAAAGCGATTCTTGCGGTGACTATGTGGTAAGCTATTTTCTTAAACATTTCCATGCATATATATAAACACCTCCATCAGCGGGAGATGAAAGTATTGCGAAGAAGATACTTTTCACTTCTCTTACAAATTTTTCTACAAGGCAGTGAGTGCCATAGTCGATGTTCATGAGAAATATATGCAATATATTATTCCTTGGAATTATTTTAATTATTGCTCAAGTCCCCTTCATATTTGTTTTATATTCTCTTATAGAATAGTTTCATTCTCAGCAACATGTATTGGGTTGTTCCTGTTTAACCCGTTCCCCTGTGGTAAATTTCTACTTGCATATGTCACTATCGTTTAATTTTTTTTTTTTTGACAACCGGACAAGGACCCTCTAGATGGTGTGTTTGAAAAATTTACTATATTTTTTGTTGTGTGGTTCTTTCGGGAAATGGTGACCCAAGACCTTATCATCGCCGGGGTTTAAATCCAAAATGAAGTTTTGTCACTGTCAAAGTATATTCTTTTTTTGCGACTTACCTGGGCCTTTTTTTACATGTATTTTCGGCATATCTTTTGCGTAATTTGCTCTAAAATTTCTATATTTTTCCCAAACATCATTTTTTCGGGGATTTAACCTGTAAAATTATATACAATCAGACGGGTAAGTTAGTGCTTCGTATCCAAAACAATGAGGTAGTGCTGGTGTGTTAAGCCTGGTTGAAATGTTTACAAGACGTGTGGGTTTGTTAGGCAAAGGTAACTATTTGTACGTATTTTGACCAAGGTTTGGGGTTTTTTCCACCAACAGTAATAGAGCGATATTTGCCTTGATAGCGTGGTGGTTGCGTATTTTTCAACCGCACCTTGTACTTGTGAACATATAAAGCAGGCGCCTGGCCTTTGTTCAATCCCGGAGTGGCATTTAGTAACAGTGAAATTACAGAATTCATAAAGTGCGTTCCTCTGTCATGATTTAATAATTCTAGGAAATCCAAATGTTGCAGAATAGATTTAATTAATTTTGTTGCGCACTACTGTGTTCGCCATCTGCATTTCTACAAGGTGGTTGCAAATAGCCATTCTAGTGCAGGCATCGGTTGCAACTAGGATATATTTGTACACCATTACTTTGTGTAATATTACCTACAAAGTCTATTGTTATTCTGTCAAAAAAGTGGTTTTATGGAGGGATGCAATTAGGTTGTAGTAGGCCGCCTCTAATTTTTTGTTTCGTTTTTTCGGCTCTAGCGTAGTTGACAATTCTTCAACTAAGTATTTTTGTATATTGGAGGATATCACGGTAGCATATTCGGCCAGTGATCCAAGTGATATCGTAATTTTTTATTTTTGAAGCTGATTTTGTACATGTGATAAGTGTCCACCCGTGTAGGGGTATGTCATGGAATATTATTTTAATATTTCTTGTGTTGATTGTTTTTGGGGGTATAGCCAATAAGTTTTCTAGTTTCTTGTCCGTTTGAAGGTTTTGCGTAAATATAACAATCCATCTATTTTTCTTCGTGAAATGTACTTGCAAGCCCGTCTGATTTTTTTTATTGTACCGCCTCAGGTGAGAGTCATCGCAAGGCGTATTTTCGTTTTAAATAACTGTCTTGGAGCTTTGTAGTAGGGGTTAGTTTTGTCTGTATTAAAGTATTGACAGATTTAAAACACACGTCCGTAAATTCTTCATTACCTCAAAGGTTATGTTCTAAAGGATTTCTGCTTAAGGCGTCTGCTAAACAACGTTTGTAGCGCCACGTTTATGTTTATACTAACAATGTCGTAGTCTTGTTAATGGACAGTGCTAATCTGTTTAAACCTAGTGGAAGTGTGCTTAAATTGTAAAATTTTTATAAAACTGTTAATGCGGCACAACAAAGGATATGTTATGTAGCGGTATGTTTTTCCCCCATGGTTGCCTGTGTTTCGTTCTGTCAGGTAGTGTTGAGTGGCTCCGTAATGTTTGTGCTAAGGTTTGGGGGTGCTTGTTGTCTTGATGTCCGCCTCAGGGTTTATGTACTATGTCGTATTAATAATAAACAAATTTGTTTCTCTGCACTATGAAAATCCTCGATTGTAGCTAGATCCTTATAGTCTTTCCACCTGTCCTCTTCACTTAGGTGAGTTTATTTTTCGTGTAGTTAGAATAATTTAAATATGGTTTTTAATAATTAGGGTGACTTGCGCTTAACGTGTTAAGTTCTTAATTAGAGTAGCCGCTAGGAACTTAGGTCTGAGAGTGTCTGCTTACAGTGTCTAGTGTCTCTAGATAGAAATTCCATTTTCATTTAATATTTTTATTATGTCACTTCTTGGAAGTCCTATAAGTGTCTAATGGTATTAAATCTTCATTGTTAGTATGGTTTCCATTTAAATTATACATGTCCATTGACGTACCTCGTTAGTTTTACTTGGCGTATACTCTAATTACCGGGTTTGGAAAATATTTTTTAGTTATATGGAAAATTTAATTTATCTTTTAGGTAAATATGAGTGGTTTTGTCACTGAAGTAGGCTATTTTAGGTTAAATACTTTCTTATAAATATTATTTAGTTCTAATTTATACCATAGCCTAGTAGAAACTTATGTGCTCGCCCATGTGAGGAATTTGAATGCCAATCCGAGCTTTAAGATTAGGCGCCTCCACCATGTAAGGTTTTGTAGGGGTTGGTTTAGTTTAAGATTAAGGTTGTGACATATTTTGAGCAAGGGTTGCTGGTGGAGAGGATTTAATAATAGGTTAGATTGGCAGTACAAAAATACCCTCAAATGAACCAACACATTTTATTTTGTGACAAACATTTCATTAAATTGATTAATTGATTGCGTCAATCGACATATTAAGCACCAAAAACTTAATGTTCTTATACTTTGAAGGACCATATCTTAAAATTAAATTATTCATTACAATTTATTTTGAATTTAATTCATTATAACATTTTACTAGTAAATTTTGTAAGTGTTTTGCAATAATAATGAGTTCATGGACTAACATGAGAAACTTTCTTTAAAATTAAAGCATAAACAATTACGTGAATTTATATTTATCGAAATCTGTGAACATTTAAATAGATATGGAATTGGAAAATGATTAATGGAACCCTAAAAATAATACTAAGTTCTTAAAATTACTTACAGTTATTATTTCACATCACACTAGTATTACGCCTAGAGATATTTTTCCGCACGTACGAAACACAAAACACTCTTCCCGAACTTCACTTTTCGAATTCCCGGCCTCGGAACTTCCACACCTCTCCTCCTCTTGGTTCTTCAGGTTTTGATGTTCTTCTTCCCGCCAGACCTCATATGACCAACGCCTTCTGCCAAATCTCTCCATCATAATGTGGTGAGTAACAATTTTCCATATCAGCATAGCTGTCCCTTACATTGTCGCACTGCGTTTTTTACAAATATTGCATTTCCTGTTTGGTTTCCCACCATCGGCGTCGGTGGCAGGATGTGCGTATCTAGTTACATCCGGAGGAGGTGTGATTTTGTATCGAAATTGTAATACAAGACTTCCTTTCCGGAGCAACTATCTGTAACTATTTT
>NW_025786937.1:0-14909 GCF_021130785.1 Homalodisca vitripennis
GAATTGAAGTTCGTTAAGAAAAGGGCCATTCTCCATATTTACCTCAAACCTTTAACTTCTTGAAGGTTCCAAGTTAGAATTTACAATCGGTACAGAAACGTTTGTTCTCTATCGTAGATCATACACCTCGGTCTTGGCCATCACAAACAAATACGGAATTCTCGAGTTTCTTATATCAGATCAGAAGTTGTTAAATGTTGTCAATAAATTTAAAAAAATATCGTTCTGGGACACACATGAGACCAATATTATCACAAGTCACTGCAATTTTCACACCGTCTTCAAGTCTCTCGGATATTACACAAAAACTTTCCACAATGTAACCTCTTCTGCCTCTAACTTGTGATGACAGGAGTGTTATGTTTCAATGTTATATTATAAATTCTCATATTAAATTTTTATTGTAATAAATTCAAAGGCTTATACGAGTTATTTACTTAGTTCGCCTCTAGTGGATCCAACACAAAATTAATTGACCTTTTTCATTCGTTTATATTATGCGAAAAATAAAGCTTACAGGTGTGCAAATGTACATTTGACCGTTCTATACTTTTACAGAAAACGCGGGAGTACTTATTAATCTATAAATTATATTCGTATAATTAGATCAGAAATATTCTTTCATCACGTTTAGTCCAACAAGATGGCGTATTTAGGAACAGTTCTAGAAAAACTTTCTCATGAGACACATACAGTAAAATGAATGCAATAGATTACAAATAAATAAGAGATTTAAAAATTCTAATCAGGAAAATGTTACACATTCCAAAATGTGGAAATTAGTTATATTAAAATTTGAAAAATGATGAACGTCCACACTAGCCTATGTATCTAAGCATTTCAAGCGAACAACGGATAAGAATACGTGAAAGTGTTTGAAAAAATAAACCAACGAAAGTAGCCATTCCACTAAGCCTTAAGAAGTTTTAAAAACTGTATGATATCAGTGAAAAAGATGGTTACCATTGAATATGCCCAGGAGTCTAGGTCCTAGTCCTACTACGGGAGATGACTCTTGGAGTTTGTTATGTTCGTTTTCCCGTACCAGAGGTTTATCTTGCTTAGCCATCAACAAGGGTGTGTGCCCACCCCTTACGGACTTTAAATGGAGAGGCCCTGGTTCAGAGCTGGCCCTATCCCTTCTTCCGGGAAGAACATACCTTTGAGATTAGTGCCAGAAAAATTCTTCCTCGTTCGAATCTCGATAAGAGGCGGCCCCTTATTCCCAATTCTTTTACCCATCCCAATGAATTATCCTGTCCACTACCGGGAGCCAGCGAGCCAAGGTTCCTTATAAGGACGTAGATAGGCAATTTCTATACGCTTCTTGACCTAAGAGAACACCAAAACCCATTTGCAGTAATCACTGTCTTTAATTTGGGGAAACAAAACCTGTAATGTCCAAATTCTAGTGTGTTGAATATATCAGGATTTCGTGAAAAGGAAAACATACGGAAGAATATACACTCTCCATCAGAACATTGGTTTCAGGAAAAAGACATGCCATAGAGTTTGGGGAAAAAAACAAATGTAATAAGAGTTTTCTAAGGGTAATAAGAGAAACTTGAGAAATAGAATGAAAACACAATGCACTATTAAATATAGCAAATGAGTTGTATTTAAAAAAATCGATCATAAACAAAGCCATATTGTTTTATATGATAGTTCAGTTGTGTGAAACTTTAATATCCAATCACGAGAAAACTCCTTCTTCGTCCCTCTTGTAATGGAATTTACAGATGAAACACTAAGTTTAGTAATTCCGGATATAAAGATCTATTGATTTGAAGAGACCTCCTCCATAGGTGGGTGAAACATGTTTCGAAGTTAAGGTGAACAATTTGTGTACAAGAATGTCCTTGACGCGGTGTTACGGCCCAAAGGAACTCTGAGGTATACTAATGACCACACGCTGGGGCAAAGACTAACGACATTACCAACCGTTGTTGCCAATTAAAATATTGTATATGCTTCCCTCTTAACAGGAAATACAGCCCCTGTCTGGGTTTGTACAAAAATTAATTTATATTTCTAACCTTGCATTCATAGTAAAAATACTGTCTTCAATGATTGTATTCCAACCCTTTGACTTAACAAAGACAATGCAAACATAAACGCTTTTACAGGAGGCTAGTAACTAAACTGGGACCTGAAGAAAGATAATTCAACAGTGTTGTGTAATGGGCTTTTATCCACTATTAGGTTATACTAGCTTTAGCCGTAAAGATTACACTGTTCGTAATTGTAGGTTTATTCTATTAATTTCTACATTGCCATCATGGTTAACACAAAACTAAAATGTAACAATATTCAACAATGATTATGCCAAAATCAAGTGGTTTGAATCTCTGTTTTTAAGAAATGAAATCTACATGCAAATTATAGGTCCAGACAGACAGAATAATGAAGATTTTTTTTTTTCAAACACATCCAAGTGATAATGCTTTGCTAAACGACTCAGGCATATTACGGATTCTGGGATGCAAGGAGGTGTTAATACAAATTTATTGGTTCCCTACCCTTTTGGACGCGTCACAAACAGCAAAATCCCTCCCAAAGGAAAATTCTTCCTGGCAGCTCAACCTTATTAGTTGTCCGTTTCTGAACGTCCTATTCTTCAAGTAGCAGCTTAATAACACTAACGAGCTGAAGGTTCTCAACAGGTAAAGGAAGGTCGTTTAGTCAGATTTATCCAAATTGGATCAAATTCAAAGTGTTATTGTTGTTACACTCAATATTATACTATTTTTTGATATACGAGGTAATCTTATATTTCTGTTCTCCAACATTATGTTACTATTGGACAAAACAAAAAATATCTTACGTAGTAGTAGTTGTAACGAAATTCTTACAAATGAACCGTCTACCCTACCAAAAAAAAGTTCCATTTATAAATATCGGACTAACGATTAAGAAAAGGACTGTCCTTGAAAATGAAGTCGGGCACTGTTTCACTCAGTGTTTTAATCTGCTGTTTTTATATTTGTTATCTAGATTTACGGATAATATTTCTTTTAAATGTAGGCCTACGGTTAATAAGCAACCAAATCGGTTTCTTTTTCGTATAAAATTTTTTTAATTATAAAAGATAGTGTTTAACAATAAATTTGAAACTTTTTTATGAAACTGTCAATCCAAATATGTAAATATCTAACATGCGTTTGGATTGTTATTGATTATATAATTAAAATGAGACACCTCCCATTTTAAGGCGATGAATACGTTTGTAAATATATTTGGTAAAAATATTGTTATTATGGGCTAAAGTCATATTCAAATTATTTTGAGATTTAAGATGCAATCAATATTTCTGAATTTCAAAAATTATGAGAAAGTAAGTAGGCAAACTCAAAACAGTAAAGGATGTTTTAAAACCCATTCCCTACAGTAAGAGATAATGAAAAGAATTTAGCTTCATATTTTATAAAATATAAATACTGAAAAAACACCAACGAAACCTTTATGAAAATCAAAAAGTAAAGCACAAAACAAATAAAGGTATCAAGGAATTTAGAGCCTAATGGTGCATTGAATGCTGCATCAATCCACATTCTACTAATGTACGAATATTTCTCCCTCATCTGGGGCCGGCGCGGTCCTGCAGGGCTTTTTATCAGATGAAATACGTATTGACCCTGCACATTAAGTCTCTCTCTATATCTACTGAATCTCCTCAAACACTGCTTTGTTTAATAGTCCATTTAGACGAGAAGACATTTTGTCCCTATAATAGAATTAGTTAGTTAGTTAAAGACTACTGCTAAGTGTTAGTTGAGTATTTTGGAGGGGTGTTTATTTATTTAATAAATGATTACTATTATTTTTCATTGTTTAAACTGTATTGGACAACAGAAAATTCAAGTTACGGAGAACATGTTTTATATTCTTAGCTAGATCTACAGAGATGAACAACTCAGGACCATAACATTACACTGTATTGATACTCTTGGACAGTCCATTACGTAAACAGTTTATGTTTTTTTTTTGTTCGCTTTGTAGTGTTAGCAAAGAATCTAATTGCAACTAACAATTAATTTACTGAGTGGTTGGCTATTTAATTTAATGTTTTTCTACAATTATTTATTTGTAAAGAAATTAGGTTCTTTTGCGTATTATATTGTTAGCCAAAATACATACGATCGTGAAAAAACCAACAGTAACAACAAATTTGTTATTTTTGTGTTTAATCTACGTAGAATTGAATTTTCGTTTTTCGCCTTTTTATTTTCCATTGGAATTAAGTTATAGACTTTAAACTCACATTTGTGAACCTGTGCGCCAATACTATTTTTGTTATGTATTCAAGAATTGTTTGGTTCTACAATTCTTAAAATATTTACGTTTTGGTATGGCGAGCCACCGTTTTTAGAATAAACTATACAAAATAAGTGCCAATAATGCAAATTTGCCTGTTCAAAAAAGTAGAAAAGGGGTGTAGCTTTATCCTGATAGCCTGATACTTAACCGGCCAATGACCAATTGAACTAACACACATACCAGAAAATATACAAAATTTAGAGCTTATGAACTCTCAACCATTTGACATAGCTTAGTGGGTTTAGCAAAACCATAGTTAAATTTATTTACGCAATTCATTTTTACAATTAACGTGAACCTTACAAAATGATTGCATCACACACACACACGCGCGCACGATACACACACGCACGTCACAGCACACCCCCACACACACACAACCACGACACACACACATCACATCACACACAACACCACACACACAGCACACACACACACTACACGACACCACCACACAACACATGCCGGTCAATTAATACGCTTGATTATAGAAGTCAGATAGCCGAGCGATCTAAGACTTTGGACTTTGTTGAAGTTCCTGAGTTAGAGGATAGCAGGCCAGCTTTCGAATGCTGTATGTGACCGTTGCACTTTTATCACTATCATTTCGGGATCCCTTTGTATTGTAATAGAACTCTCCCCCTTTATTATGTCCTGATAAGAGTCCTCGCACAGGCCAGATCGGCCCAGGAGGACGGGGCAGTCCTAAGGCTTAAAGAGGGAAGTTTCGCTATCTTAAGTAATAAGGCTGTGCTTGATGCCTGAGACAAGTTTATTTTTGAATTTTGCAGGGTATTGTGTTATATCATGGAGCCTTCTTAACTTGGCCTTCACAGTTACCTTGAAAAGGGAAATTATTTAGTTCATTTCTCGGTGTCCCTTAAGGGTCTCATCTCACAGCTATTTCCTCTTTAATGTTTTTTGTGAATGAATATTTGCATGGAATTTTGAAGGTAATTTTCTAATTTTTTGCTGAAGATGTTAAAACTAATAGATGTAAACCTCTTCAGAGAGGGATAATAGAAATCTTGGTTAGTCTGCATAAATAATTTCCAGAAGACTTGAGGAATGGTGCTATACTCAACGACATGGACCTAACTCTAACCAAATGTTCTAGTGATAGAATCTTTTCAAAATCCAGGCAGTGATTCAATCAATTATTTACCTGCTTTTAAATATTACGGCACCTAAAAAAATGATCCAGAGTTAAAAAGACCTGGCATATCTCCTGACTTGGAACCTGAATTTTTGATAATTTATACATCCAAAGCAAGAGAGAAAACCCGCTTGGGGTTTTGTCAATAGGAACTTTATGATCGCAGAGAACAAAAAAAAAAAAAAAAAAAACAAAAAAAAAACGTAATGTGGACGATAGTGCGGGGGGCTTGGGGTGAAAAAAAAAAAAAAAAAAAAAAAAAGAAAAACTGTTTTAATATTCAGCTAATTATTTTTGATTCCTCATTCAGATAGGACAGTTTGACATCATTAGGCACTGTGGATTTATAAGACCATTAGAGTCATGCTCGGATAAAGAAACCTAGAGGTTGATATTAAAGTTATGGAATATTTTATGTATGAATCCCTTCTAACTCGAAAAACAGCTCAATTTACTTGATGTTTTTATATACAAAACTTCTGTATAAGCACAAACTGACTGCTTTTGATAAACATAAAACGAATTGACTTCCAACTTTTTTCAGTTGGCAAGATATATACCAGTGGTTTAACTTTATCAGTGGGAACGACAAGGGGAACGGCGTTCCCTTTACCCGACCCAATGAGTGGCCGGAAACGCAATGGAGAACGCTTTTAAAAACTACGAGTAACAAGTTTTAGTTTAAAAAAAATTGTAGGTAGGAATCAATATTAAAATGGCTATGCTTTGTTTGCGAGATGACTCGTAAGTCAGATAGTAAGCGCCCGTTTGGATGAGCTGTGCTGTTGATGAGTCTTGCACTGGAATCAGGCAGGAGGAAGGTGTGGAACGGGCGGAAGTCCCAATTCTAGTTCGCGCGATTGCGCGGCTTTGTCGCCTCTCAAATAACAGAATGCTAATAACCCACCCCACCCCTCTTTCCTTTCCTCTCCCTCCATTCCTTCACCCGCGCCACCACCCCCCAGTGATCACAAGTGTGTTGACTAGTTGACTTGACCTTGGTGTGTTTCGCGTTTAAGTTACAAAGTTGCATCGCATCCCATCACGCTTAAGTTCGTTTTTGAGGTGCAGGTCCGTTGATTGTGTTCGTGTTTATGCTTATTAGTGCTGGTGCAGCTAAATAGTTTCCTAATTGACTATGACTACCAGAAAAATTGTTGATTTCTTTAAACCTAACCCTAAGAAACAAAAAGGTTATGCGAATAATGAGAACTGCAGTTCGGAAGCATTGACTACAACTTCAATTGTTGATCAAGATAAAAAAGAAGACGCAATCGGGATCAATGAGGAAAATTGCGATTACCATTCCCCTTCGACTTCCTCGTTGGTCAAAATAGTATCCAGGTTGGTGGGTTTGGGATCTGATGCAGACGAAGCTAAGGTTAGTAATGAAAATAATGATTTTGTTTAATAGGGGTGAACAGCCAGTTTGTTGGTCTGAAGAACAAATTGTTGAATTTAAAGCTAAAAATCCATGGTTAATTGTGAACAGAGAACTAGGTTGCAACGTTTAGCCGTAGTGTGAGTACTCTAGGTGCAGAGAAAAACAAAGGGCCTAAAGATTAGCGAAGAGTGGGTTTTAGGAACTGTTACCGCTTATGGAAACAATTAATCCTCTCTTAGAAAAAAGATATTTTTACACGTGGGTCTCGAGCTCATTCTTTAGCTGAAAAAAATACTCATTGAAGCTAAGAAAGATACAATGAAAAAAGCTGTTGCTTCTATGCATAAAGAGCAGCAGATTGTAACTGAGCGCATTTTCCGCACGGCTTATAAGCAAGCTAAACTAAATAGGCCATTTTTTGAGTTTGAAACTGAAATTGATCTTCAAATAATGAATGGCTTAGATATGGGGCGAATCCTACATTCAAATGTTGCTTGCTCCAATATAATTCATCATATTTTCTGATGAAATGAAATCAGACTTGATAAATGGCCTAATCAAGTCAGACTCTAAATTTCCCTGCTTTTGGATTGAAGCCACTTCAGTTTCAAACAAAAATGCTTTGGTGGTTTATATCAGAACTGTTCTAAAGGGAATGCAAAACCCTATGACAGTGTTCTTAACACTTTTTGAGCTAAATAGCACAACATCAGCTGGTATATTACAAGAACTTTTAAATCAGTTACAAGCATTAGGTCTAAGCTTTGAATTCATGAAAGACAATATGATTGCTTTGTGATGGTGCTTCAGTGCTACTAGGCAAGAAATCTGGCCTTGCTATACAGCTTACTGAAACGTTCCCCAACTTGTTCATTTGGCATTGTTTTTGAACCATCGTTTAGAGCTTGCCGTGCACGATTCCATAGAAGAAGTAGCTGGAATCAATCATTTTAAGATATTCATGGATAAAATTAGAAACATGTTTAGTTGTTCACCGAAAAACAGCAGGGAGTTGGCAGAAGTTGCTAAAGGACTAGAGGAGCAAATGTTGAAAATCGGCCGTGTTTTAGATACTCGTTGGGTAGCCTCCAGCTTAATGGCGGTGAAAGCAGTTTTGGACAGATTTTAAAGCTTTGTACAATCATTTCATTGAAGCATCTGAAGACAAACAAAGGGACTCGAAGCAACGTTCAACTTACAAAGGGCTTTGTAGTACATTATCTTCTACAACTTTTGTACACAACCTGGCATTGATGTTCGATGCTCTAGAAGAGTTATCGGATTTGTCCTTACAGCTTCAAAAATCAAGCCTCAACCTTATCCAAGCCCACAGTGATGTAACACTGTTAATCAAAGTGTTTGAAAACCGAGTTGAAAACATGGGTAGACGTTCAGTGGAAGCTAAAATTGCTATTGACGATTTGATGTTTCAAGATGTTAAACTTTGTGTAAGATCCAAGATACCCAGTATTCCAGAAAAACAGTTCTATCGGAGCCTCGCTAACAACTTGACTTCAAGGTTGCTATCATCATCTTCAAATGCGGCTGAACACTACACCAAAATCATGAATGACATCAAAGTGATCCACCCCATGTATTGGCCAAAAGACTTATCCATCACCTACGGAGAATGTGAGATCCAGCGAATCTGCGATAGATTTAAGATTAGCAGCTCTCAGGATATAATAAGAGACTTCAGACACTTTAAGCAGGGACTGAAGCCTATGTTAAGTGGAGAGAAACCTACTATTCTAGAGCAACCGCCGTTGTTTAAGAAACTGATTTCCATCATAAATAGTATTGCAGTGTCCTAGTGCTGAATGTGAACGTGGGTTTTCTGCAATGAATCTAATTATGTCTCCTCTTAGATCTTCACTCTACATTAGCACTGTTTGCGATTTATTGCGGATCAGGCTCCTAGGACCTCCTGTGGCTAGATACAATCCCGAGCGACACGTCAAAACCTGGCTGGCGAAGGGACAGATCCATTCTGCACTTGACACCAAGTCCAAAAACAACGAGGGCAGAAAAAACTTACCATGAAGACAGCATTGGCGAGCACGAGAGCACTTGGTGGGATACTTTTTCCCTAAATCTGTTTTTTTAAAATATCTTTTAGAATTTCAGAACATATAAGTTTTCATTAAAATAACTCAGCCTAGTGCCCTCTAACTTACAGTTGTGATCTGAACTAAACTCAAGTTTTCTGAGTATCTTTTTTTTTATGTACTTACAGGTTAAGTTATTGTTGTATTGATTGGTTGTTGTTTTCTTTTTGTAGTTTTTTCCACTTTAAAATATTAACAAACAAACCTAAAATTAAGTTTATCCAACAGTTTTTTGGCATTTGCCCTTACAATATTATACTACAAAAAAAAATTTCCCCCCCGTACATATTTGTTATAATAACATAATAAGCAAATAAAATAATCAACCTTAACTTTTTAAAAACTACACTAATTTTTAAAAAAAATTAAACCGTGTTTACTCCACTCTGTGTGTAATTTTATTTTGTGTGTAATTAAACCGCTTCCTTTTCCTTTCCCAAGAAGTTGGTTTATTTTGGAATGCTATTTAAATAATTGTTTTTGTACCCATAAGGTATGGCAATTTTTTTTGTAAAAATATGCAAACTATGTAAAAAAGCTGTTAATATTAACAAACATCCATTACATATTAATATGTAATATTAATACTCCCCTACTGTAATGCGTATAAAAATAAAACTGTGAATAAAGGCTCAAATTTGTTCTTTATTTTACCATTCATTAAAAAATTATTATTTAGGCGAGCTTCATTGATTCAAACAAAATGGTCAATGAAATCAAACCAAATATTTCTGGGAAATTTAAAGTAGGCCAACAAAGGTGTTTAATGGAGTAATTAGTAGAGTAGAGTAGAGAGTTAAAACTCAATAATTTAAATTCATGTTTTTATTTTCTTACATACCTAATCCAGCCACCTTAAAGAAAAATAAAACAGCATTAAAAAATAATCACGTTTTGTATTTTATAAAAATGAATGTATTATTTATGTCTGGGTGGCCTAAAAACAAAGGTTTACAGTTATAAATTTTCAAAAGTTTTCCTGGGTGAGGGCCCCCCATCCTTCCTGGGGTTAGTATTCCATACCCACATCGGTCCTGAGCTTCCCGCTTTAAGAGTTCCCGCACACCTAAAATTATTTAGAAAATTAAGCACTGGATATATCACCCTTCTATTTCCTATCGCTCATCACTCAAAATCTAACTAACCTTTGTAGCCATAGCATAATAACCAAAGATTCATTAGAATTGGAAATGCAATCTGTTGCTGATCTGGAGTTTTCTCCTGGAATGCCCTTGTCCATCATTTAAGAGGAATGAAACAATTGAACTGAATGAGCCTTCGTTTAACACTTGTTTTTAATTTATATTTTTTTGCGTTGGGCATATTGGGGTGGATTCAAAGATCCCTCACACGTGCGGTCAAGCCTGAGCTTATTATGTTGACCCCTTTGATGTTAGAGAGGTAATGCCTATCTTTGTGTAACATGTTACTTTTTTAAACATACAAAATTAAATTTAAATTTAAAATATTCCATTAGTAAAATTGAAGAAAAAATTAGAACAGACAATTTTTTTTTTAAATATTACGAAATAACGACTTGGAGTTTTAGAATTATCATAAAAGGAGCGAAATAAAACTTTAATTTTACTGACGATGAAGTCAGACGCTCATCTGGCTCAGGTCCCCCGTGCCCTGCACGGATAATCGCCGCTTTCCCCTCCGATCCACGGCGAGAGGAGAAGGCATCTTTCCTCCCACCGCCCCCGCGATCGCGGCGAAACCATAATATAATGAACGGCCCGATTGAAGACACACAGGAGAGACAGACCAGTGACCGCGACACCCGCCGACGACCGCTGCTCACCACTACTTCACTTCAGAACCCCTTCCCCCGGACCCCGCTACGCTGAACGACTAACATCGCGACCTCGACCGGCCCGCCGCCGATATCCAGCACCAGGTAAGGAACAACGACCCTGTATCCTTACTTAAAGTGTTTTATCTCCCGCCATCAACAATTCTTTCCCAAATTTTTTTTATTGTGAACACAAGAATTTAAATATTTTTATGTTGTCCATTTATGAAAAAAAATTATCGATCCTGAAAATATATTTAGTTAATAGTTTGATGGTTATAAGATTTATTTTTGATAAAATAATTTGTTTGATTTTACATATACTCTTAAATAATTTATTTGATATTTAAGGGTATCATTAAATTTAAAATAGAATATATTTGACTATTCTCAATTTTACTGGAAACTTTAAATTAACTTTTTTTCAACTTGGAATTAACTAAAGTTATTCTTTTCTTCAATTTTCAACTATATATTTAAGAATTTCAATTACTCAGATTATTTTTTTGTGTCCATTTCGACCTAAATTTTTAATTACTGTGTTAAAATTTTCCTTTCTAAATTTTTTTCAGATCCTCGCATTTCTTTTTCCTGGCGATCGATCTGACACCTCATCCCGAGTTTTCCTTTACGAACTTTCCTACCAATTTATCTCCTACTCCCGGAAAAGATTATAACAGTCGGGTACTCGCCTTACCACTGGCTTTCTTTCCGGCGATAGTTACTACGTGCATCCTAAAAATACCCACGACTTCCCTTTTATAAATTTTTTACCTTTCTCTCCCACCGACCACTGTCCCTCATAGAAACTAAATCTTATGTTCTCAATCGAACCGTAAAACTTTATATTAGGTAATAAAATTTTTTCTTCGACCATCATTTCTGTTGTCTGATTATTAATCACATTTGTTGGCGAATATCTCTAATCTACTCGGAAATATTTTTCTTTCTTATTGAACATTCAATCTAACTTTCATTTTAATTAAATTATTTTATAATTTTTGTAAGTGAATTTATCTTTATTTTTTCTCCTTTATATATTTTGTGGGACCTCGCAAACTCCTATTTCTTTTTATTTTTGGCGAACGTCCCTGGACACCTTTCAAAGCCCGATAACCTCCTTTCAAAATATTTATATTAACGATATTTTAGCTTGTTTTTTTCTGGTGAACTTGTACAGATAGGCGTTAAGATTGGTTGAATTATTTTCTTTGATATTCATAGAGCTCCTGACTATTTTATAGTAACTTTAGCTTAGTAAGCATTATTGTATGGTGTCAAATAAATTTACCTTTATCGTTAGCTTTGCATATGGGTAGGGTAATTCTGTCATGGTTGGTGACTATAAGTGATTATTTTTGTTTTTCTTTCTCCAAATATTAATATGCCTGGAGAAAGTAAACTCGATATTTTATTTTTGGAGCTAGTACACCTTGCCTACAGAATAAATACAGTTTAGTCTATATTTTATATTATAAATTATCATCTAGCTTTTGCATCCCGGTAGAAATATTTTTTTTGTATAATGGTTTAGTGCTTGCTTTAGTGTATATAGTAGTTGCCACTGTGATAATTGTGTGCATGGCTAATCTTTAACTTTGATAAGATTTGTATATTTGCTTATATGGTGTCTATTTGAATATTGCTTTTGTTTTGCACATTGCTAATTCATCATTTTGCTTTGATTTTGTTATTTTTGCTTCTAAGCTTCAACCATCATTATTTAACCGGATTAATTATTCCAACCCCGGGCTTCTTACAATATTACTCGTAATACGAACTCCCCGACCAATGTTATCAGTGGAGACTACTCAGCTTACTTGTAATTCCTCACTGACCGTATCGGCTTACTCAATAAACAATACAGTTTTTTTTTTCAGAAAATCGAAACTCGCTTGACACCAATAAACTTTCCTAGAAACAAGAAATTTTTAATTTTCTTGGAGCAAGATTATTTTTTTATTTTTTACGTCCTTTCAAAATTTTTATTGGAGTTTGAACGTTGATGAACAGTAAAGCCCAAACGTTGATTTGTATGGAAAGTATCAATTTCTTCCGCAGGGCCCTCTGATTCGACTCCTAACAATAAATAATAGTTGTATGAAATTCTCGAACCCTGGAAATTTTTAACCCAGCTCGACTGGCTATCTGGCAAGTTGCGAATATTTTCGCTTGCCCCGAAAATAACATCGCAAAGTGGCGCGCCCGAACAACTGGGACTGTAATATACGTTAATTTACGAACTTTACGATTTACTTTACACTTTTTTGTGAATATACTTTACAATTTACGGACTAAAAATTGTTAAAGTTTTACAATAACTTTTTGTTTAAGAAAATTTTATAAGTACAATAATGATGTACTTATTGAACCTCTTTCTCCGCCCTTATCAAATTTTATTCTTTATGTATGTAAACGGAAATGATGGACAAGGGGACGCAAACAAACGAAAAAACAACCACAACCACTACGACTTTAACTCGTATTACGACACCACAGGCTTCTGGTGGTACAGTGCCAAAAATGAGTCCTCCTACAGTCGTAACATCAGTCGCACCGATTACTACCACTACTACTGCTACTATTACCGCCACCACTACTAACTAGTACTACTGCTACTACAATGGGCCTACCGATCCCTCCTACAACCATTCCCAATCCCCAAATTATGCTTCCTTCCCCTTCGGAGAATGATCCTCGTGTGGGCTGGATTTATAAACTACAAAAGAACGACCTTCAGGAAGAGGTGAGAAAATTTAATCTGAATCCGGATGGTAACGTGGCTGAACTACAAAAGCGACTTGTGACTTTTCTTAGGTCTGGAAATACACCTCCTGAACCTCTTCCACTAAGAACATAATTATTGTCATACGAACAAAACCTCGTGTACTAATGTAGTGTCCTCAGCATTAGGACCGATTAGTGCCTCTCATATTGATGGTCATATACAACATGAGGAAGTTAGCATTCGAGAAATGTTAAACCTCCCTCCTACAGCTAGTATTAGATTAGTACAGGAAACGATTAGCCCTTTTAATGCACGAAAAATCTGTAAATTCCATAGCCCCAACAAACACACAAGACATAACAACACCTCACCCGTTGAGAATGCCGACAGCAAGATCCCTCACAGGTGATGAGCCTTGTGACCCGAATTTGGATTGGACAGTGGCGCTAACATGGTAAGGCCAGGCCTACATCTGAACTTAGACATCCGGATATCTCTCATATCTGCAATCAAGTTCGGAAATGGAATTTGAGATTCGATGGGGATGGAGACCCAGTCTCTTTCATTGAGCGTCTCAATGAACTTGCCGAATCTTATGAAATACCTCCCGATCTGGCTACTAAAAGCATTACCGGAAACTTTTTAAGGGAAACGCTCTTTTTCTGGTACCGAAATAATAAGTCATTTTGGACAAACTATGACGACTTTATAATCAGCTTCGAAGAGCAGTATCTTCCTCCAGATTACCGACGTAACTTGGATGAGGAAATAACTCGAAGAACTCAGGGCGAGAGTGAGCCAATGCGAAAATTTATTGTAGCTCTTACGACTCTAATTCGACGACGTGGTGGCTTCTCTGTAAACCAAACACTAAACCGATTATATTCAAACACGAGACCTGAATACAAATTGACGATCAGAAGGGAAAGTTTTCACTCGATTAGTGAATTAATTCATTCTTGCCGGAAGGTTATGGAAAGGTTACTTGCGAGTGAGAAGGAATAATTACCGACCTCCGTCCCACTAATTCCGGCTCAATCCATGGTACCTGAGGAGGAGACAGCATACGACACAAAACGTAGACAGTGTTTTTAAGTTCAGACCCGAGTACATATGATAGATACAGCCAGAAACTGTATCACGAATACAACCCAAAATCTCTTTACCGATATAAAACGAAGGTTTCGGAGTCCCTCTACAAACTGTCCCCCCGACTAAATCACTACTCAGCCAAGGCATCTGTACCTACAGATACAACGACTTACCATTCCTACTTGTTTGGAATGTGCGAAACTAAAGGGCTATAAATACCACCTAGTGTCCTCTCCCATAAAACCTATTCGCTTCGGTGTTTTAACTGTAAAAAAGTAAGGAAATCCGAACACGCTCCCAGTGTCCTTTGCAGGCAGGGAAACATTTCC